>NC_091215.1:1573731-1601231 GCF_040958095.1 Procambarus clarkii | reverse complement strand
ATATATATATATATATATATATATATATATATATATATATATATATATATATGTATATATATAATATTAATATTATATATCCTGCCTGAAATGCTGCGTGTACTAGTGGCTTTACAAGATTTTGTGGTTATTCTCTATATCTGGTTCACCTAACAGTAAATAAGTACCTGGGAGTTAGACAGCTGCTATGGGCTGCTTCCTAGGGATGTGTGTGTGTGTTTGTATTCATGTTGAATTTTACAAAGTAGGAAGAGATGTTTGTAAAAAAAAAAATCAAATATTTTTGAAAGTATAAGTAGATTTGATATTTTTCTCTAATTGTTTATTTCTGCTGTCTCGCCTCCTTTATAAAATGGCATCATTCTTGCTTTTTTAAGGATATCAGGAAAAGTAAGGCACTCCAGAGATTTGTTGACTCCTTCCTAGTGTTGCCTAGCCCAGCCCAGCCTAGACAAGGCAGGCTGGGCATCCTAGCCTCACGCAGCTTAGCCCCAACCTACATGTAGCATCCCAGTCCATCCTAAGTGATCATTACCTTACTGGCTGTGTTTTCTCTTCAGCCCTGAATGTAATGTGGTGGAACATAAGCAGATACATATCAGGTCTTAGAGAATCTGTACTTCATACATTTCTTAATAACGTCTCACAAATATTTAAATAATTAAACAAAAATTGTATAATAACTTCATATTATTCTTGCAATTTATTTTTGCATTTTTTTATACAAAATTTACATTTTAAAAGATTACCTCTATTTTTAGATTGATGACTTGAAGACTACAGTGCCATCCACAGCAAATCATGGTCTTAAAATATCTCCTAGCAATGACGAGACCAATTTTCACAGAGATCAAATTTTTGCTAAGCAGTAGTCACAGGTAAATATATATTATATATATAATATTATATATATAAAATTAACTACTTCATTGCTCAAAGCACCTTTAGACATTCTGAGAGTTGTGCAATTTTATTAATTAATTAATTAGGCTATATTTTAATGTTTTGTAATGTTTTCATTACTTTTTTTGTTTTGAAATATAAATTGTTGAGTTTTGAAACATTTTGACATTAACTATACCTGAATATTTATAAACAAAAAAATACCAGAACTATGTCCTTGACAATTGCACTAGGAAGTCTTTGCCAAAATCAGGTGCTCAGTGCAGTAGTTAAAAACTTAAAAGTTGTACCACCTCTGGTGCAAGATTAGGGACCCATAGCCTCAGAGAAGAAAATAGAGAGTACTCAGAGAAGGCCTTGAATAATAGGCAGGCTGTTTGTGTGTGTTTCGACGGTAAGCTTGCTGACACCAAATGTAGTTACCTAAGTGTAGTTACAGGATTAGAGCTACGCTCGTGGTGTCCCGTCTACCCGGCACTCTTTGTCACATAATGCTTTGAAACTACTGACGGTCTTGGCCGCCACCACCTTCTCACTTAACTTGTTCCAACCGTGTACCACTCTGTATGCGAAAGGAAATTTTTTTATATTTCTTTGGCATCTTTGTTTAGTTAGTTTAAATCTATGACCTTTTGTTCTTGAAGTTCCAGGTCTCGGGAAATCTTCCCTATTGATTTTATCAATTCCTGTTTCTATTTTGTACATAGTGATTTTATCACCTCTTTTTGTTGTCTTCTAGTTTTGGCATATTTAATGCCTCTGACCTCTCCACATAGCTCTTGCCCTTTAGTTCTGGGAGCCACTTAGTAGCATGTTTTTGCACCTTTTCCAGTTTGTTGATGTGCTTCTTAAGATATGGGCACCAAACAACCGCTGCATATTCTAGCCTTGGCCGAACAAAACTCGTGAACAATTTCTTTAGTATTTCGCTATCCATGTATTTAAACAAAATTCTGAAGTTAGAAAGCGTGGCATAGGCTCCTCACACAACGTTCTTTATGTGGGCCTCAAGTGATAGTTTTCTATCTAGAATCAACCCTAGACCTCTTTCTTTTATCAGAATTATATAAAGATTTCTCACATAATTTGTAGGTTGTGTGGGATCTATGTTCTATTCCACATTCCATAACATGGCATTTATTCACATTAAATTTCATTTGCCAAGTGGTGCTCCATATACTTATTTTGTCCAGGTCTTCTTGAAGGGCATGACAATCATCTAAATTTCTTATCCATCCCATTATCTTAGCATCATCAGCAAACATGTTTATATAATTCTGTATTCCTACTGGTAGATCATTTATGTAGACAATGAACATTTCTGGTGCATGTACTGTGGTACTCCACTTGTGACACTTCTCCAGTCCGGTTGCCTCTGATTACTGCCCTCATTTTTCTATCAGTCAGAAAATTTTTCATCCATGTTAGAAGCTTACCTGTCACCCATCCAAAATTTTCTAGTTTCCAGAACAACCTCTTATGTGGAACTCTGTCGAAAGCCTTTTTTATGTCTAGATAGATGCAGTCAACCCAACTACCTTTTTCCTTTAAAATCTCTGTGGCTCAATCATAGAAACTGAGTAAATTCGATACACAGGATCTTCCAGATCGAAAACAATACTGTCTGTGTGATATTATATAATTTCTCTCAAGGTGTTCTACCCATTTAGTTTTTATTATTTTTTTTTTTTCAATCCTTTCACTGTTACACTTGTCAATGATTCAGGTCTATAACTGAGAGAGGTGGGGTCTTCCCTGTTGCCACTTTTGTAGATTGGAACTATGTTAGCCTTTTTCCACATGTTTGCTATGACTCCTGTACACAGGGATGCCTGAAAGATCAGGTGAAGTGAAAGGCTGAGCTCAGATGCACATTCTCTCAGAACCTATGGTGAAACTCCATCTGGACCAACTGCTTTGTTCTTACTTAGCTACTTTAGCATATTTTCCACTTCATCTCTAGACACCTCTATACGCTCTATGATGTTCTCAGAAATTCTTATTGTGTCTGGTTCTCTTAAGATTTCATTTTGTATAAACACACTTTGGAACTTTTGGTTTAATGTTTCACACATTGCATTATCATTTTCTGTGAATCTGTTTCCTATTTTCAACCTCTGGATATTATCCTTTACCTGCAATTTGTTGTTTATGAATTTGTAGAATAGGCCCAGTTCTGTTTTACATTTATCCATTATCCCTTTTTAAAAATTTCTTTCTGCCTCTTCCCTTACTGCTGTATAGTTGTTTCTCGCATCTTTGTATCGCTGGTATGATTGGGGGTTTGGCTTCTTTCTATTTTGATACCTGCTTGATGGGGTTCTGCTCTTCTACTCCCCAAGCCCGGCCCGAGGCCAGGCTCGACTTGTGAGAGTTTGGTCCACCAGGCTGTTGCTTGGAGCGGCCCGCAGGGCCACATACCCACAACATCCCGGCTGATCCGGAACTTCTCTTAGAAAGCAGTCCAGTTTTCTCCTGAAGATGTCCACGGTTGTTCCGGCAGGAACAACCGTGCAACCGTGCTCTGAACGGGAAAGTGAATACTGAGCAGTACTCGAGACGGGACAACATAAGTGACTTGAAGAGTACAACCATTGTGATGGGATCCCTGGATTTGAAAGTTCTCATAATCCATCCGATCATTTTTCTGGCCGACGCAATATTTGCTTGGTTATGCTCCCTAAACATTAGATCGTCGGACATCATTATTCCCAAATCCTTGACATGCTGTTTTTCTACTATGGGAAGATTCGATTGTGTTTTGTACCCTGTATTATGTTTCAGATCCTCATTTTTGCCATACCTGAAATTTATCACTGTTAAACATCATGTTATTTTCTGCTGCCCAATCGAAAACTTTGTTGACATCTGCTTGTAGTTTTTCAATGTCTTTCATTCCATTTTTGTGTCTTTTGGTCTGTGGCCCTCTCTCAATTTCTGTTGAACCAATCCTGTTTTCTGGCCCTGCATCTCTGTTTTGGTATGAATGTTTGTGTGCCTTCATTGTATATTTTGCAAAATTTGGCATACATTTAATTTACTTCCCTGTCTAGCAACAAGTCTGCCTAATTACTTATTAAAAAAAATTTGAAGTTCCCCATAGTGACCGCTCTCTCTTGAAATCAAGTTTATCAACTGTTTCAATGTCCCCATTTTCTGTGTGTGTGTGTTTGGAGGCTAAGCTTGCTGATACCATGTGTGTGTGTGTTTGGAGGCTAAGCTTGCTGATACCATGTGTGTGTGTGTGTGTGTTTGGAGGCTAAGCTTGCTGATACCGTGTGTGTCTGTGTTTGGAGGCTAAGCTTGCTGATACCATGTATGTGTGTGTGTTTGGAGGCTAAGCTTGCTGATACCGTTTGTGTGTGTGTGTGTGTTTAGAGGCTAAGCTTGCTGATACCATGTGTGTATTTGGAGGCTAAGCTTGCTGATACCATGTGTGTGTGTGTTTGGAGGCTAAGCTTGCTGATACCATGTGTGTGTGTGTGTGTTTGGAGGCTAAGTTTGCTGATACCATGTGTGTATTTGGAGGCTAAGCTTGCTGATACCATGTGTGTGTGTGTTTGGAGGCTAAGCTTGCTGATACCATGTGTGTGTGTGTGTTTGGAGGCTAAGTTTGCTGATACCATGTGTGTGTGTGTGTTTGGAGGCTAAGTTTGCTAACACCGTGTGTGTACTCACCTGTTTAAATAATAATAGGGGTGTGTACCACCTCTGGTGCAATTGTAGGGACCCACAGCCTTGAAGAAAATAGAGTATTCAGAGAAGACCTTGTGGATTCTCACTGAACACTAATCTTTTCTTCTCCTATCACCCCTCTTATTTTGTTTTATGCTGTATTCTATTATATATCATATAAATACATAGCTAAATGACAATATTTATTATGTCTATACAAAAAGAAGACATCCAATTTATTTTTTTCTCTCCTTTGTTTCTATGTGGATTTTGTTGTGACTAATAATTCTCCTCCTTCCCATCAACAGGTCTTCCTCACTGGGCTTGCTCGGCTTTTGTGTTACTGTGAGGGTGCCATCATCGTTTACCCTTCAAGACTGACTCATGCTGGCATTGCATTTGTGGACTTCCCTTCACAGTAAACAGTCCTTCTCCATATGGTGATTGTCCAGGGCAAGCAGGGTGTGACTGCCATCTTGGAGAAGCAGGGTCTTTTAATATGAAGAATCTTCCGTCTTCTCTACTTACGCCAGCTTGTGCCGGCCTTGCATTCTTGTTACTTCATGGCCCTTGGGCCTTTTTTATTTATTTTACATAATAAATTTTTTTATTAATACCCGTGTTTCACAAGAGATCCTTAACATTTTAAGCACCAATTGTATTGACTAATGTACGTCTTCTAACCTTTAAGACATAAATAGACAAGACATAGATAAACGAGTGAATAATACTGAGTGACTAGGTTAGGGCGAGGAACATAGTACAGTGTCTGGCTTTGGAAGAATGCCTACTGTTTTAGAAACCTTATTGCCATGATCATAATCGTATGGGTTAAAAAGCATTTGTTGTCACTCCTACACTGTGGCTTGTTGAGCTTGAAACCTTTGCTCCTTGTTCGTGTTACATCTGACCTTTTGAAGAAATTGTATGAATCAATATCCTCCAAATTGTTCAGTATTTTAAAGGTTTCGCTCTATTACTCTCTCATTTGCATATATCTAAGCATATAGATTAGATATAGATTTAGATTAGATTTTTTAGTCAGGTAAAGGTACATACATTGCAGATGAGTTACAAAGGGAAAGACAATGACTAGAGTTCACTAGCTCTATTGGAAGAGAAACGTCTGCAAGACAAGTGTGGGCAAAAATTAAGGTAGCTAAGGGGACAGAGCCCGGCCTGCGGCTCACAACGACCCCCAGGGTAAGGCTGAAGAACTAATTCACAAGTGGAGTGATGCAGCATCATCCTCCTCCCTCCCTGCAGAAGTAAGCAGGGAACAGCTCCTCCGACATAATGACAGAAGGATTAGGATAACAAGAGCACAATCTAGTGATGACGAGTATGGGGAACCAATTACAGCCAAGGAAGTAAAGGGGGCTATGAAAAGGGTAAACGTACAGCACCTGGTGAAGATGGCGTCACCTACGATATACTCAATGCACTGTGTGAAGTGTCTGGCAATCCACTACTCCACCTGTTTAACAAGTCATTCCTATGTGGAGTGTTGCCCACACAATGGAAACATGCAATAATGGTCCCAATACCGAAACCCAATGACCCTGGCAATTATAGACCTATCAGTCTCATGTAATGCACTTGGAAGATGCTTGAAAGGATCATCCTAAACCGACTATTGCACAAAATAGGCAGGTTAGGGGAGGGGTCAATGGGTTTGTTAAAGGACGGAGGACAGCAAACTATAGTTAATTACCTTGCTAATGATACAGCTAAGTACTCCCAATAAACTCGCACCTCGGGGCAAAATTTTAAAATTTAAAATACAATACCTAAAGCCACTAATACGCATAGCGTTTCGGGCAAGTATATACGAAGTAAAACCCAAACAAAGAACTGACTCCGTAGGACCCATAAAAGATGAGACTAACAATTTTAAGTTGTATGATAAAAGGGCGGCAAACACTCTCAATGAATACCTAACATCAGTGTTCACACTAGAAAGCTTGAATGACATCCCATCACCAACACAAATGTTTGTCGGAGGTAAGGAGAATGAATTAAGAGAAATACCAAGTGTAAATGGATTTAAGTCCCAAGTCGTAAAGGAACTGGCAAATTAATTGGGTGGTTGTAGGTAGGAGCTGCCTCGTATGGGCCGGTGGGCCTTCTGCAGTTGCCTTTGTTCTTGTGTTCTTGTGTTCTTATGTACCTAAGCAAACATTAGTTGTGGGAGATTCCCAGATAAGGTATTTGGATAGAACGTTTTGTGCTAGAGATAGGGGGAACAGGTTAAGGGTTTGCTATCCCGGAGCTGGCATTGGTGATATTATAAACAACATGAATGATATTATGGCTGGTAATGGGAACAATCCCATTATTTGCATTAGCGTGGGAGGAAATGATGTTGGTCGAGTCAGGAGTGAGGAACTGATTCAGAGGTATAAAACAGCCATAGAGTTAGTTAGGAGCAAGGGAGGAATCCCGATCATATGTGGCATTCTTCCAAGAAAGGGAGTGGGAAATGAATGGATATCGAGGGCACTTGGTGTCAATTGCCGGCTGGAAAGATATTGCAAATCAAATGCAATATCTTTCATAGACAACTGGGAACACTTCTATGGAAGAAATGAAATGTATGCTCGTGATGGGGTGCATCTATCGAGAGCTGGGGTTGTTGCTGTTGCGAACTCGCTAGAAGAAGTGGTTAGAGGTGTTTGTTTGGGTTTAAACTGTTAGTAGATAGAGGTATGGGAATTGATTTGGAGGAAGGAGGTAATAAAAGTATGTGTTTGTGGGAGAAAGGAATTGGCAAAACGATCAGGGAAAGAGAAGGTCCGCAAAATAACAATTCACTTAGGGTATATTACACTAACAGTAGAAGTCTAAGAAATAAAATTAACGAATTAAATGCTCTTGTCTGCACAGAAAAAATAGATATTATTGCACTTACCGAAACGTGGATGAATGTAGAAAATAGAGAACTATTAGCTGAATATCAAATATATGGATTTAAACTATTTCACACAGATAGATATATTAGACGAGGAGGTGGAGTAGCCATATATGTTAGGGACAATTTGAAATGTAGTCTCAAAGAGGGAATCAAAACAGAGCCACACACAGAAACTATTTGGATTGAATTAAACGAAAAAGCTAATAATATTATAATAGGAGTAATATATAGGCCACCAAATTTAGACAGAATGGAAGCAAAGCATCTATGGGATGAAATATCTAGAGCATCTAGATCTAACAGTATTTATGTCATGGGTGACTTTAATTTTAGCGGAATAAACTGGTTGAACAAAACAGGGAATAGTGAAGCAGAAGATTTTCTAGAATTAATTGACGATTGCTTTCTTACGCAACACATTAAGGAACCAACACGGGAAAATAATATTTTAGATTTAGTGTTAACTAACAGGGAAACGCAAATTAATGACATCGAAATAGGGAGTGAGCTAGGGAGCAGTGATCACAAAGAAATCAGATTTAGCATAGAATGGAATAGACCAGTAGGAGAAAATTCTGTTAAAGTGCCAGATTTTCGAAAAGCTGATTTTAATAGCCTAAGAAATTTTTTGGGTCAAATTGATTGGAAAGGCTTGGGTATGGGGTGTGGGCCGGTCTTGGAGCGAGACATGAACCCAGCGATAGGTGACTTAAATGGGGATTTCGATGTGGATTCAATATATAACTTATTTAAGAATATTCTAAACAAAGCACAGGAACGTAGTATACCATACAAATTGAATAGATCGTATACTAATGACCCAAAGTGGATAACAAAGAATTTGAAGAACCTTATAGGTAAAAAGAGAGCTTGGTACAAAAGGATTAAAAATGGGGAGGTCACTTTAGAACAGGAATTCGTACAACTGGTTAGAAATGTTAAAAAAGAGATAAGGAAAGCAAAAAGAAACTATGAAGTTCGCATAGCAGGGCAAGCAAAGACAAATCCTAAAGGGTTTTTTCAGTTATATCGTACTAAGACTAGGGAAAGGATAGGTCCATTAAAAACTGAGACAGGTCAAATAACAGATAGTGATGAAGAGATGAGTAGTATTTTTAATAAATATTTTGTATCTGTATTTACTAAAGAGGAACTTAACAATATGCCTTCAGCCGAACAAGTCTATGTGGGTGGGGACGAGGACAGGTTGACGAGTTTAGCAGTTACCAGGGAGGATGTTCTTAAACAAATAGTAAAACTCAAACCAAAAATATCCCCAGGGCCGGATGAAGTGTTTGCTAGGGTGCTTAAAGAATGCAAAGAGGAGCTTTGTGACCCACTGTCAACCATATTTAATAAATCAATAGAGTCAGGCAGAGTGCCAGAGTTTTGGAAAGTTGCTAATGTGATACCAGTTTTTAAGAAAGGAGATAGATCACTTGCGTCTAACTATCGACCAATTAGCCTAACGTCTATTGTGGGAAAGTTACTCGAATCTATAATAGCAAATAAAATTCGTCTTCATCTTGAAAAACATAAATTAATAATTGAGTCGCAACATGGTTTTATAAATGGCCGTTCATGTTTAACAAATTTGTTATCTTTTTATTCTAGCATTGTTGAGGCAGTTGATAGTGGTAAGGATTGCGATGTTGTATACCTTGACTTTAGCAAAGCTTTTGATACAGTGCCACATGAAAGACTGATTAAAAAAATAGAGTCTCATGGTATTGGGGGTGCTATATTAAGCTGGATTAGGGCATGGCTATACCAAAGGAAACAGAGAGTTAGTATAAATGGAATCAAGTCAGAGTGGGAAAATGTTGTAAGTGGAGTGCCTCAAGGCTCTGTCCTGGGACCTCTGTTGTTTATAATATATATAAATGATTTAGATTCAGGTTTGAGTAGCAACATTTGCAAATTTGCCGATGATACGAAAATCGGTAGGGAAATTAATTCGGAGGAGGACTCACTATCACTTCAAGTTGATCTAGATAGGGTTTTGAAATGGTCAAAGGATTGGCAGATGCAGTTTAATGCTGATAAATGTACAGTTCTGAGGTTAGGTAATGATGATAGAGTTACAAGATACGAGCTAGATGGTGTTGTGATTGCGAAGTCGGATTGCGAAAGGGATCTGGGAGTTATGATTAGTAAGAATTTAAAACAAAAGGATCAATGCATAAATGTTCGTAATAAGGCAAATCGGACACTTGGATTTATTAATCGCAGCGTTAGTAACAAGACACCTGGTGTGGTTCTCAAGCTATATCTTGCTCTAGTTTGGCCCCATTTAGATTATGCAGTTCAGTTTTGGTCGCCATATTATAGAATGGATATAAATTCACTTGAACGTGTCCAGCGTAGGATGACTAAGTTAATTCCCCAAATTAGAAATCTTTCATATGAAGAAAGATTAACAAAGCTTAAGTTGCATTCACTGGAAAGGCGAAGAGTTAGGGGTGACATGATAGAGGTTTACAAGTGGATGAATGGACATAACCGGGGGGATATTAATAGGGTATTAAAAGTATCAACACAGGACAGAACACGAAACAATGGATATAAATTGGATAAGTTTAGATTTAGGAAAGACTTGGGTAAATACTGGTTCAGTAACAGGGTTGTTGATTTGTGGAACCAATTGCCGCGTAACATTGTGGAGGTGGGGTCCCTCGATTGTTTCAAGCACGGGTTGGACAAGTATATGAGTGGGATTGGGTGGTTATAGAATAGGAGCTGCCTCGTATGGGCCAATAGGCCTTCTGCAGTTACCTTTGTTCTTATGTTCTTATGTTATGTTCTTATGTTGAGTAGCAACATTTGCAAATTTGCAGATGATACAAAAATAGGTAGGGAAATTAACACGGAAGAAGACTCACTATCACTTCAAGTTGATCTAAATAGGGTTTTGAAATGGTCAAAAGATTGACAGATGCAGTTTAATGCTGATAAATGTAAAGTTTTGAGACTAGGTAATGATGATAGTTACAAGATACGAGCTAGATGGTGTTGAGATTGCGAAGTCGGATTGTGAAAGGGATCTGGGAGTTATGATTAGTAAGAATTTAAAACAAAAGGATCAATGCATGAATGCTCGTAATAAGGCAAATAGGACACTGGGATTTATTAATCGAAGTGTTAGTAACAAGACACCTGGTGTGGTTCTTCAGCTATATCTTGCTCTGGTTAGGCCCCATTTACATTATGCAGTTCAGTTTTGGTCGCCATATTATAGAATGAATATAAATTCACTTGAACGTGTCTAGAGTAGGGTGACTAAGTTAATTCCCCAAAATAGAAATCTTTTATATGAAGAAAGATTAACAAAGCTTAAATTGCATTCACTGGAAAAGCGAAGAGTTAGGGGTGATATGATAGAGGTTTACAAGTGGATGAATGGACATAACAAAGGGGGATATTAGTAGGGTATTAAAAGTATCAACACATGACAGAACACAAAACAATGGGTATAAATTGGATAAGTTTAGATTTAGGAAAGACTTGGGTAAATACTGGTTTGGCAACAGGGTTGTTGATTTGTGGAACCAATTACCGCGTAACGTGGTGGAGGTGGGGTCCCTCGATTGTTTCAAGCGTGGGTTGGACATGTATATGAGTGGGTTTGGGTGGTTATAGATAGGAGCTGCCTCGTATGGGCCAATAGGCCTTCTGCAGTTACCTTTATTCTTATGCTCTTAATTCACTATGCTTGCCAGTGAAACTCCTTTTCAGAAAATCGCTGGACCATGGAATAGTTCCCCTAGTAATAGTTGAAGGTGATGTAGTGATCGAGTAATCCTTATACTCCATTATCTCATCATCTTAATGGCATAACTAATTACACAAGCATTAATCCTATCCCTATTTACAGGTAACGGTTTTCCACCCTTCTATATCTTACTGTGAGGTGTCGTCACCGTACATAAGCAAGCGACTTGAGAATAGCACATTACGGGCTATTCATGCCCGTGCCACCTCTTGGGTGGCTTAATCTTTATAAATAAATCAGAATAGCACACACCACACGGGAGACATCTCCCGTCACGCAGGGTGCAGTCGCACCTCCACAGATCTCCAGTATCAGCTCTTGATATTGGTAATGGCTCAAAAGGGCCACCACTTACGGGGTATTCATGCCCGTGTCACCTCTTGGGTGGCTTAATCTTCATCAATCAATCGAATAGCACACAGTACAATCTCCAGTCAAGAATGTAGCACTCGGCGTGTACAGTTCTAATCGACCCAAGACGCTACAGCCTCGACACAGAGCAGACAGCAGACTACGACCGTTGTTCAGGTCCATGTAAACTACATCTACCCGAAGTCCTTCGTCTGAATAGCCAGTTACCAGTTACAGGAGATACTTTTTCACCCACAGAGTTATTAACTCATGGAACCGCCTACCCACCGAAGCGGTACGTGGCAAAACGATGCTGATTTTCAAAATATACCTGGAAAAGATCATTCCTCCCTACACCTGGGGGGTACCTTCGTTAAAGTAAAAAGGTATACAGAAATAACAAAGAAAATAGATATGAATACTATTACCTTCGATGTTAGTAGTAGTTGTGCAAGCGAGGAGAAAGAAAAAATATTACGGAGTTCATGGATGAAAGTAGATTGATAATATTATCTTGGAACGTTAATGGATTAAAAACTAGAGCGGTGGATATACACTATTATACTCTTAGAGAGAATATTAACATAGCAGCACTCCAGGAAACTGGGGATAGGGATGGTAACAATCTGAACATGAAGATGAACATGTTGAACATGAAGATGTTCAACTGCTGGGCGAGCCCTCTCCTACTCATCTGAGGGGAGGGAGATTAGATTATGCTTGTTTGATAAATGCTGAGGGCATAGAGGAGAATTGTCTTACTGTGGATGAAATGCTAAGAGATTTTGCATTACAAATACAGCTTAAACTAGATAAAAAGCATGCCTGCCTTCAGAGGAAAAGCTTAAAGTTTAATAAGGGAGAATTAAGGGGTCTTGTTGGTCATATTAAGTCTTGGTATGATACTTATAAGCCAGTTTCGACAGAAGCATTTTATTAAGATTTAATTAAGGAGGTAGATGTATTTAATGCAACATTGAACCGGAAAACATCTGGTATAGAAAAGCATCCCCCCATAAAAGTGTGCGGAGAAGAGAAAGGAAATTTGGAGCAAGTATTGGCAGGAGTTTGCAGAGAAAGTTAGGAGTAACAAACTTGAAGGAAATCTGGCAAGACATAAATGAAATAAGGGGTAAAAAGCAGAATTTTG
This sequence comes from Procambarus clarkii, assembly GCF_040958095.1. Classification (NCBI taxonomy): domain Eukaryota; kingdom Metazoa; phylum Arthropoda; class Malacostraca; order Decapoda; family Cambaridae; genus Procambarus; species Procambarus clarkii. The sequence goes on along the minus strand of NC_091215.1, from coordinate 1,588,466 downwards.
TTGCACATCCTGACCCGTAAGGAATTGCAAAAGGTCTCGTAAATAAATGGGCGGAAGCTGCCAAACTTAGTTCATTTAATTACCCGCTGTAACGAGAGAGTCGTTTGATTCTTGGAAAGATCTAAGAAAGGATTTTATACTTACAGCAGGTAACAGTGGTGATGTCACTTGCACAGGTATTACCAGAGAAGAACTAATAACGGCGATTAAAGTTGGGAAATCTACCGCCCCTGGGGAGGATGGAGTAACTTATGAAATACTTAATGAACCTGCCATTATGACGAAAAGCCCGCTGTTAGACCTCTTTAATATTAGTTATAAAGAGGGCAGAATTCCCAGTAAATGAAAAAGAACTATGATCATCCTTATCCCTAAAGCCAATGGAGAGTACAGACCTGTGTCTTTAACCTCGTGTTTTTGTAAAATGATGGAGAGGATCATTTTAAATAAACTTTTGTATATAATAGGTGATCAGCTGTCTAATAATTTTTCGGGTTCCTCAGAGGAAAAAGTACCTCTGACTGTATTATTAAATGTCTAGCTAATGGTAATGATTATTATAGAATTTTTATTGATTTATAAGGAGCTTTTGATAAAGCCAACAAAGAGGTTATTTTATATGAATTAGCTGGTCTTGGTGTTGAAGGGAGATTATTGCGCTGGATAGGGGATTATCTTCAGGAAAGGAAGGCTCAGGTGTGGTATCAAGGTTGTATGGTTCAAGGTATCAAGGTCAAGAACTCTGCACACCTCAGGGAGGAGTGTTGAGTCTCACCCTGTTTAATGTACTAATGAATAAGATAGCATCTGAGAAATACTCAAATTGGGTAACTCCAATCATATATGCTGATGATATTTTGTTTCAGGGCAAAGATATTTCAAAGATTCAAACAGTGTTGGACAATTTCGGAAACCAGTGTCACCACATGGGACTAGTGGTTAATGAAGACAAAACTAAAGTTTGAATGTAGAAGTCGGAGGCCCATTATATTGGAAATAAACGGTAAAAATATAGTTAATATATATAAATATTTAGGCATATATGTTGGATATACCTATGAGAGTTTGGAAACTGAGATGAACAGACTGTTGAGTCAATGTCGGAAGAGATTACAACCTCTGAAGGCCTTGGCATGCTGTGGAAAGGAGTGGGAGTCCAAGTGCTACGAATGAAGTACTTGAGTACTGTAAGATTTCTTATTGATTATGCTGCACCTGTCATTTCTTGTTTTGGTAAAGGTAGGATGGGCAAGTTGGAGAAGATACAAAATGAAGCCGTTGGGGGTCGTTGTGAGCCGCTGCTACCTTAATTTTTGTCCACACTTGTCTTGCAGACGTTTCTCTTCCAATAGAGCTAGTGAACTCTAGTCAATGTCTTTCCCTTTGTAACTCATCTGCAATGTATGTACCTTTACCTGACTAAAATATCTAATCTAAATCTATATCTAATCTATATGCTTAGATATATGCAAATGAGAGAGTAATAGAGCGAAACCTTTAAAATACTGAACAATTTGGAGGATATTGATTCATACAATTTCTTCAAAAGGTCAGATGTAACACGAACAAGGAGCAAAGGTTTCAAGCTCAACAAGCCACAGTGTAGGAGTGACAACAAATGCTTTTTAACCCATACGATTATGATCATGGCAATAAGGTTTCTAAAACAGTAGGCATTCTTCCAAAGCCAGACACTGAACTATGTTCCTCGCCCTAACCTAGTCACTCAGTATTATTCACTCATTTATCTATGTCTTGTCTATTTATGTCTTAAAGGTTAGAAGACGTACATTAGTCAATACAATTGGTGCTTAAAATGTTAAGGATCTCTTGTGAAACACGGGTATTAATAAAAAAATTTATTATGTAAAATAAATAAAAAAGGCCCAAGGGCCATGAAGTAACAAGAATGCAAGGCCGGCACAAGCTGGCGTAAGTAGAGAAGACGGAAGATTCTTCATATTAAAAGACCCTGCTTCTCCAAGATGGCAGTCACACCCTGCTTGCCCTGGACAATCACCATATGGAGAAGGACTGTTTACTGTGAAGGGAAGTCCACAAATGCAATGCCAGCATGAGTCAGTCTTGAAGGGTAAACGATGATGGCACCCTCACAGTAACACAAAAGCCGAGCAAGCCCAGTGAGGAAGACCTGTTGATGGGAAGGAGGAGAATCATTAGTCACAACAAAATCCACATAGAAACAAAGGAGAGAAAAAAAATAAAGTGGATGTCTTCTTTTTGTATAGACATAATAAATATTGCCATTTGGCTATGTATTTATATGATATATAATAGAATACAGCATAAAACAAAATAAGAGGGGTGGTAGGAGAAGAAAAGATTAGTGTTCAGTGAGAATCCACAAGGTTTTCTCTGAATACTCTATTTTCTTCAAGGCTGTGGGTCCCTACAATTGCACCAGAGGTGGTACACACCCCTATTATTATTTAAACAGGTGAGTACACACACGGTGTTAGCAAACTTAGCCTCCAAACACACACACACACATGGTATCAGCAAACTTAGCCTCCAAACACACACACACACATGGTATCAGCAAGCTTAGCCTCCAAACACACACACACATGGTATCAGCAAGCTTAGCCTCCAAACACACACACACAGAAAATGGGGACATTGAAACAGTTGATAAACTTGATTTCAAGAGAGAGAGGTCACTATGGGGAACTTCAAATTTTTTTTTAATAAGTAATTAGGCAGACTTGTTGCTAGACAGGGAAGTAAATTAAATGTATGCCAAATTTTGCAAAATATACAATGAAGGCACACAAACATTCATACCAAAACAGAGATGCAGGGCGAGAAAACAGGATTGGTTCAACAGAAATTGAGAGAGGGCCACAGACCAAAAGACACAAAAATGGAATGAAAGACATTGAAAAACTACAAGCAGATGTCAACAAAGTTTTCGATTGGGCAGCAGAAAATAACATGATGTTTAACAGTGATAAATTTCAGGTGTGGCAAAAATGAGGATCTGAAACATAATACAGGGTACAAAACACAATCGAATCTTCCCACAGTAGAAAAACAGCATGTCAAGGATTTGGGAATAATGATGTCCGACGATCTAATGTTTAGGGAGCATAACCAAGCAAATATTGCGTCAGCCAGAAAAATGATCGGATGGATTATGAGAACTTTCAAATCCAGGGATCCCATCACAATGGTTGTACTCTTCAAGTCACTTATGTTGTCCCGTCTCGAGTACTGCTCAGTATTCACTTCCCCCTTCAGAGCAGGAGAGATTGCTGAAATAGAGGGAATACAGAGAACATATACGGCACGCATAGACGAGATAAAACACCTAAATTATTGGGATCGTCTCAAAGCTCTCCAAATGTACTCTCTAGAAAGGAGACGAGAGAGATACCAAATAATATACACATGGAAGATACTGGAGGGCCAGGTCCCAAATCTACACAGTAAAATAACAACGTACTGGAGTGAACGATATGGAAAAAAATGCAAGATTGAACCAGTGAAGAACAGAGGTGCCACAGGCACAATCAGAGAGCACTGTATAAACATCAGAGGTCCGCGGTTGTTCAACGTCCTCCCAGCGACTATAAGAAATATTGCCGGAACAACTGTGGACATCTTCAGGAGAAAACTGGACTGTTTTCTAAGAGAAGTTCCTGATCAGCCGGGCTGTGGTGGGTATGTGGCCCTGCGGGCCGCTCCAAGCAACAGCCTGGTGGACCAAACTCTCACAAGTCGAGCCTGGCCTCGGGCCGGGCTTGGGGAGTAGAAGAGCAGAACCCCATCAAGCAGGCATCAACATAGAAAGAAGCCAAACCCCCAATCATACCAGCGATACAAAGATGCGAGAAACAACTATACAGCAGTAAGGGGAGAGGCAGAAAGAAATGTTTAAAAAGGGATAATGGATAAATGTAAAACAGAACTGGGCCTATTCTACAAATTCATAAACAACAAATTGCAGGTAAAGGATAATATCCAGAGGTTGAAAATAGGAAACAGATTCACAGAAAATGATAATGCAATGTGTGAAACATTAAACCAAAAGTTCCAAAGTGTGTTTATACAAAATGAAATCTTAAGAGAACCAGACACAATAAGAATTTCTGAGAACATCATAGAGCGTATAGAGGTGTCTAGAGATGAAGTGGAAAATATGCTAAAGTAGCTAAGTAAGAACAAAGCAGTTGGTCCAGATGGAGTTTCACCATGGGTTCTGAGAGAATGTGCATCTGAGCTCAGCCTTCCACTTCACCTGATCTTTCAGGCATCCCTGTGTATAGGAGTCATAGCAAACATGTGGAAAAAGGCTAACATAGTTCCAATCTACAAAAGTGGCAACAGGGAAGACCCCACCCCTCTCAGTTATAGACCTGAATCATTGACAAGTGTAACAGTGAAAAGATTGAAAAAAAAAATAATAAAAACTAAATGGGTAGAACACCTGGAGAGAAATTATATAATATCACACAGACAGTATTGTTTTCGATCTGGAAGATCCTGTGTATCGAATTTACTCAGTTTCTATGATTGAGCCACAGAGATTTTAAAGGAAAAAGGTAGTTGGGTCGACTGCATCTATCTAGACATAAAAAAGGCTTTCGACAGAGTTCCACATAAGAGGTTGTTCTGGAAACTAGAAAATTTTGGATGGGTGACAGGTAAGCTTCTAACATGGATGAAAAATTTTCTGACTGATAGAAAAATGAGGGCAGTAATCAGAGGCAACCGGACTGGAGAAGTGTCACAAGTGGAGTACCACAGTACATGCACCAGAAATGTTCATTGTCTACATAAATGATCTACCAGTTGGAATACAGAATTATATAAACATGTTTGCTGATGATGCTAAGATAATGGGATGGATAAGAAATTTAGATGATTGTCATGCCCTTCAAGAAGACCTGGACAAAATAAGTATATGGAGCACCACTTGGCAAATGAAATTTAATGTAAATAAATGCCATGTTATGGAATGTGGAATAGAACATAGATCCCACACAACCTACAAATTATGTGAGAAATCTTTATATAATTCTGATTAAAGAAAGAGGTCTAGGGTTGATTCTAGATAGAAAACTATCACTTGAGGCCCACATAAAGAACGTTGTGTGAGGAGCCTATGCCACGCTTTCTAACTTCAGAATTTCGTTTAAATACATGGATGGCGAAATACTAAAGAAATTGTTCACGAGTTTTGTTCGGCCAAGGCTAGAATATGCAGCGGTTGTGTGGTGCCCATATCTTAAGAAGCACATCAACAAACTGGAAAAGGTGCAAAGACATGCTACTAAGTGGCTCCCAGAACTAAACGGCAAGAGCTATGTGGAGAGGTCAGAGGCATTATATATGCCAAAACTAGAAGACAACAAAAAGAGGTGATAAAATCACTATGTACAAAATAGTAACAGGAATTGATAAAATCGATAGGGAAGATTTCCCGAGACCTGGAACTTCAAGAACAAAAGGTCATAGATTTAAACTAACTAAACAAAGATGCCAAAGAAATATAAAAAAATTTCCTTTCGCATACAGAGTGGTACACAGTTGGAACAAGTTAAGTGAGAAGGTGGTGGCGGCCAAGACCGTCAGTAGTTTCAAAGCATTATGTGACAAAGAGTGCCGGGTAGACGGGACACCACGAGCGTAGCTCTAATCCTGTAACTACACTTAGGTAACTACATTTGGTGTCAGCAAGCTTACCGTCGAAACACACACAAACAGCCTGCCTATTATTCAAGGCCTTCTCTGAGTACTCTCTATTTTCTTCTCTGAGGCTATGGGTCCCTAATCTTGCACCAGAGGTGGTACAACTTTTAAGTTTTTAACTACTGCACTGAGCACCTGATTTTGGCAAAGACTTCTTAGTGCAATTGTCAAGGACATAGTTCTGGTATTTTTTTGTTTATAAATATTCAGGTATAGTTAATGTCAAAATGTTTCAAAACTCAACAATTTATATTTCAAAACAAAAAAAGTAATGAAAACATTACAAAACATTAAAATATAGCCTAATTAATTAATTAATAAAATAGCACAACTCTCAGAATGTCTAAAGGTGCTTTGAGCAATGTAGTTAATTTTATATATATAACATTATATATATAATATATATTTACCTGTGACTACTGCTTAGCAAAAATTTGATCTCTGTGAAAATTGGTCTCGTCATTGCTAGGAGATATTTTAAGACCATGATTTGCTGTGGATGGCACTGTAGTCTTCAAGTCATCAATCTAAAAATAGAGGTAATCTTTTAAAATGTAAATTTTGTATAAAAAAAAAATGCAAAAATAAATTGCAAGAATAATATGAAGTTATAATACAATTTTTTTTTAATTATTTAAATATTTGTGAGACATTATTAAGAAATGTATGAAGTACAGATTCTCTAAGACCTGATATGTATCTGCTTATGTTCCACCACATTACATTCAGGGCTGAAGAGAAAACACAGCCAGTAAGGTAATGATCACTTAGGATGGACTGGGATGCTACATGTAGGTGGGGGCTAAGCTGCGTGAGGCTAGGATGCCCAGCCTGCATTGTCTAGGCTGGGCTGGGCTAGGCAACACTAGGAAGGAGTCAACAAATCTCTGGAGTGCCTTACTTTTCCTGATATCCTTAAAAAAGCAAGAATGATGCCATTTTATAAAGGAGGCGAGACAGCAGACATAAACAATTAAAGAAAAATATCAAATCTACTTATACTTTCAAAAATATTTGATTTTTTTTTTTACAAACATCTCTTCCTACTTTGTAAAATTCAACATGAATAAAAACACACACACACATCCCTAGGAAGCAGCCCATAGCAGCTGTCTAACTCCCAGGTACTTATTTACTGTTAGGTAAACCAGATATAGAGAATAACCACAAAATGCTATCTTTATAAGAACTATCTTGTAAAGCCACTAGTACACGCAGCATTTCAGGCAGGATATATAAAATATTATACATATATATATATATATATATATATATATATATATATATATATATATATATATATATATATATATATATATATATATATATATATATATATGTATATATGAATACATACATACGGGACAAAGAGCCAGAGCTCAACCACCGCAAGCACAACTAGGTGAGTACACACACACACACACACACATTATATATATATATATATATATATATATATATATATATATATATATATTTATATATATATATATATATATATATATATATATATATGAGTGTCAGACCATGGAGGAATGATTTTTTTTAATTTAATTTATATAAAAAATTATTCCTTCTGAAGATGTATTAATATATGAAAGTACTTAAGGAAATTCCTGTTTCAATTCTTCCTCCGTGGTCTGACACTGTCACATTTTTCATCAAGTGTTAATTTTTGTGATTTACACACACGTGGCATGTTTACACACACATTATTTATATTATATATATATATATATATATATATATATATATATATATATATATTATATATATATATATATATATATATCCAGTGTAATTGGCCTGTTATGTTGGACATTGTCTTCTGTGTTGGCATCGATATGTTCTTGTCTTGTCCTTACTCTCATGGTGGGTAGAGTAAATAGTTCCGTGATTTGGGTGTTCATGGTAGGTCGCTCTATTCTTATGTGAATTGCCTCTTGAGGCAATTCACCCTGGCACCCTGGCACCCAATTTGAGGCATTGCCTCTTGAGGCACAGACGTGTGCCTGTCTGCGACAGGCACACGTCTTGATCCGCAGGAGCTCCGTATTGCAGTCGCTCTCCGCCTTGCTGCCCCTATCCACACTGTTCACAGGTGTATTTGCGGCGAGGCAGATGCTGACGAATATGGATTGCATGGCCTGCACTGTGGAAAATCGGGTGGTTGGCACACTAGACACGACGAAGTCAACGACATCATTAAAAGAAGCCTTGCCTCTGCTCAGTGTCCAGCGGAGAGAGAACCCCGCAACCTACTGAACCGTGACTCTGTTAGCTTTGCCGGCCGACCAGACGGAATCACACTGCGTCCGTGGAAGGGTGGCAGGCAGTTAGCATGGGACTATACTTGCGTATCCACCCTGGCAACGACATACATCACCCTCTCTGCCGGCACGGCGGGAGCCGCAGCGACACACAGAGAAAAACAAAAGTCAGTCAAGTACAGGCAATTAGATCAAAGGTACAATTTCGTTCCAATAGGGTCTGAGACCCTAGGCCCATGGGGTGAGAGTGCAAGAAGGTTTCTTAAGGATCTTGGTTCCAAGCTCATTGACACCACAAGAGACCCTAGAGCAGCAAGTTTTCTCTTTCAGCGCCTCAGTGTCGCGATCCAGAGGGGAAATGCCCGCTGCATCCTCGGTTCCTGCCCGGCGTCGGAGGAGTTCGAGGAAATCTACAGCCTCTAGGAAGCGAACTTTTTCTTGTGTCCCCTTAATGTTTATTTTTTGTATAAAATCAGATATGTAACTGTATAACCTTGCATAATAAAGTGTACATCATAATAAATAAAAAAAGGGGGTGGTAGGAGAAGTGAACACTCTTTCGTATTCAGAGTTAAATGTCAAGTTTTCCCTGAGTGCTCTGTGTTCCCTTCTCTGAGGCTGTGGGTCCCTATAATTGCACCAGTGGTGGTACCCCCCTATATATATATATATATATATATATACATATATATATATATATATATATATATATATATATATATATATATATATATATATATATATATATACATATATATACATATATATATATATATATATATATATATATATATATATATATATATATATATATATATATATATATATATATATATATGGAACCCTCAACCCTATAAGTGGAGGGTTCCTACATACTCAACCAGTGGTGGTACCCTCTATATATTAATAAAAAGGCAAGGCTATGCTAAATCTTGGCAGGGATTGGCTTGGCTAAGCTGGTCAGGGCTTGGCTAGGGTAGGAAGGACTGGTCATGTTTAAAAGCAAGGCAGGGTTAGGCTAGGCAAGACTAGGTAAGGGTATACTGGGATAGGCTTGGCTACGGCAGGCTAGGAAGAGGTAAACTAGGACAAGCAAGGCTGTGCAAGCACTATGCACAGCTAGAATGAACTATGCTAAGATGGTTTAAGCTGGGCTAGGTTAGGATAAGCTGAGTCATGCAGGGCCCCGATTGACCAGTGGAGTCTAATAGTCTAACCTTCTAGCTAGTTTGCTGACCTAAGAGTGTAAATGCCTAGCCCCTAACCTGAGATATATACAAAAGTTGTTACATTCTTGTACAGCCACTAGTACGAGTAGCGTTTCGGGCAGGTCCCTAGAATACGATCCCCGCCGCGAAGAATCGTTTTTTCATCCAAGTACACATTTTACTGTTGCGTTAAACAGAGGCTACAGTTTAGGATTTGCGCCCAGTAAATCCTCCCCGGCCAGGATACGAACCCATGACATAGCGCTCGCGGAACGCCAGGCGAGTGTCCTACCACTACACCACCTGCTGCAATATTATTATAAAAGAAATATTACTTATTATAATCGTAAATACTAAATACCTGTTGTGTTGATTTAGGGGCGACGACGATCGTGGGATCGGATGCGAGCCACAGGTGGCCTACACCATGCTTTCTAAGGCGTCCCTCTCATAACAAAAACAAATCCGTGCATTCATACACAAACAGAGATCCCGTGGTTATGCGAATACTTGCAATTCTTTTACTTAAAATAATAACAATTAGATTAATAATAATTAACATAATTTTTACTCAAGATTCACAAACATCATTAATACTATTTTTAAAAAAAAATTATAAGACATCTAAAAACAGATATACAGACTTTGTGTGATATTTATTTCAACATTATATATTAATAGAATGTTGTAACTATTATTTTTAAATATTAGGTAGTTTCCAGCTACGTATATCGCATATAAACGTTGCAAAAAGATTTTAGACTGAATTAACACATTACACATTTATGGAGTAATTAACAACAAAACAATCTTTATTTTCATTGCAGAACATATATCAGAGCATACTAGTGACTCATACATTTAAAATAGTGTGATTTTTAAACAATTCGGTTGTAAACCCGCAGAACCGCCTACCCGCCAAAGACGTAACATAAGAAATGGTATATAATTCATTATTTTAAATTACATCTTTCTGCCCGAAACGCTGCGCGTGCTAGTGGCTTTACAAGACTGTAATTACCATAATTGTATCCTCACATTCCTTATGTACATTCTTGTATATGCATAAATAAATAAATAAATAAATAAATAAACATATATAATCATTAATAATATTCGGCAGCTATCGAGGTTCTCCATAGGTAAATTCCTGTACTCTAACAAGATGCTACTTGCTGTTTAGCTGTTTAAATTCTTGGAAAATTGTAATGACCAGCGACATAAAATATAACAATGAAATAATAGCAGGTAACTGTAGGTGAACGAAAAATTAAATTCCAAATTGATTAGAAGTTTTTCTAAATATAAAGATCGACCTGAAGGAATTTTATGAATTATGGACTAATTAAACAAAAAAATAGGTAATTTTACTTGAAGAACAGATACCAGAGAATAGTTAGTGAGTACATTTATATCGTATAACGGGAGAAAGCCCCTGGGAGCCGCGAATTAAAATAACCACCTACATTAATTGATAACTAGGAAATAGTATCTGGAAACTTTATCTGAACGAAAACACAATACCAATTTGTTTAGATGTTTTTCTTAATATAAAGATCAACAGTAAGGAATCTTATTCATTATGGACAAATTAACAAAAAAAAACGATAATTTTCATTGAGGACCATATATATTAGAGCATACTTAGTCACTTATATATTAAAAGTATTGTGTATTTTGAACCATTGGGGTGGTAAACAAACAGAACGGCCTACCCGAAAAGTCGTAACATAAAATGTTGCATATGTTTGCTAATTTATTATTTGATAAATGATTATTATTAATTTACGACAACTATAGAGGTTTCCCATTAGTTAAATTACTGTAGTCTGACTAAATGCTACTACAAAACATATATAAATCCTGGGAAAGTCACAATGACCAGCGACATTAAAGCATAACAGACTAAATAGTAACAGGCAACTGTTGGCGAACGAAAAATTCATTTCCAAATTTATTAGATGTTTTCCTAAATATAAAGATCGATAGGCTGGAATTTTCTGCATTATGGCCTAATTAAGGCAAAAATATATATATTTTTACTTGAAGAACAAATATCAGAGCATAGTCAGTGAGTTATAGAATAATAAGAGTGTGGTATTTCATTGTATAACAAGAGATAGTCCATGGAAGCGAAAATAGACGTAGTTTTACACAAAATAACGTCCAAAAACAGCCGTAGAGTCAAACGGCAAATGTTGACGTTCTTTTTAAGAGGACAGGTTGTATCAACAGTATCTTAGCTCAGTCATCTATCAAGATAATCAATATTGGGTTACATTGCCATGGAAGTTCAATCACCCACAGCTACCCGTTAATCACTTCATGGCATTAAACCAATTAAATTCACAGATAGCTAGATTGAATAAACAACCAGATAAATTACAACTGTATCACGAGTTGATACAACAACAGCTTGCAAACAAATTTATTCAGGTTGTTGAACATGATGATACCAAACTAGGGCATTATTTGCCTCATCGCGCCATCTTGAAAGATTCGGCTACTGCACCTATTGAAATTGTATTTAATTGTAGTGTCAAAGTAAAGGCAAATAGTGCATCACTCAATGATTGCCTACAAACTGGCCCAAGTCTAACTCAAAGACTCAATGACGTACTATTATGGTTTCGATTAAGAACTTACACCTATACGGCCGAAATTAGTAAGGCTTTCTTAAGAGTAGGTCTACAAGAGGAAGACCGTTATTTTACAACATTTCTCTGGATGAAGGATCCTAATGATCGTAATAATGAAATCATCATCAATAGGTTCGCCTCGGTCTTATTCGGTGTTACTTCTTCACCATTTGTACTCCAAGCAACCTTGGACATCCATTTGAAGAAATCTGATTGTCCATACAAGACTGAAATTAGTAACTACTTATTTGTTGATAACTTCCAGGGAACTATTAATAATAAAACCAAGTAAATTTAAATTTATCATGAGGCTAACAGCGAGTTACTGGGAGCCAATATGCCTCTACAACCATGGGCATCAAATGATCAACAGCTGAATCAGCTAATAGAAAGTGAATTTCCAGGGTACAAAGTGCCTTATAATTTGAAAGTTTTTGGCATGGAATGGAATACTTCCACTGACAAACTAAATATTAAGTCTGGTCTGTGGAAACTAATACTTCTCCCTTAACCATGAGAAAATTACTCTCGTATATCAGTAAACCATTTGACCATTTAGGCTTACTTAGCCCTATTTTAATTAAGGGTAAACTCCTCTTGCAGGAGTGCTGGCAAACTAACATGGATTGGGATGATCCGTTACCTAATGCTCTGAAAGATAAACGGCAGCAACTAACGATGGATTTCAATAAACTTGGTATTCTAAAATTCCCTCGTAATGCTTTAGGACTAAATTTACCCACAAATTTGCAAGTGTTTTGCGATTCCTCATGCAAAGCATATGGTGCAGTAGGCTATTTAGTAAACACCAAGCAATCTATTTTACTTACTTCTAAGGCTAGAGTGGCCCCCAATTAAGAAGAGGTCACTACCCCAAATAGAGTTAACTTTGTTAGTAGGTGTACGACAAGCTCATTGCCAGACCAAGACACTCAATAATATTCTTTATTGAGTGTTATCTATCTTTGGTGAAATAGTAGTGTGGTCAGACAAAAAGGCAATCCTACAATGGGTAAAAAACAATAATAACAAAACTCCCTATATTAGTAATTGAGTTAGGGAAATTCGAGAGCTGTCAGCTAATTATAAATTGAGGCATGTCCCCACCAAGGACAATCCAGCTGACTACCTATCAAGAGGATTAACCTTGAAACAATTAGTTAAAACCAAGATGTGGGTTAAAGGACCCAAATGGTTGGTCAGTGGCCCAAACAGAAGCCACAACTCATAATGACCAATATCACTGTCCCTACTGTTGACCCTGAACCCCCTCGATCTTTAGCTGTTGATCCTAATCATTATTCTAGCTTAGGTAAATTACTCAAGTTGTGTTTGATTTCTCTAACAAGATAGGAATTAAATATCAATTCCCTAGTCCCCTCAAATACTGGATCAAACAAGCCCAAATGGAGACCTATGGGAGAAATCAAATGGAGACCTATGGGAGAAATTATTAACATCTTCCAAACAAACTAGTGAAGTCTCTAGGCATTTAGTTTGATTCTGATTGTAACAATATTTTAAGATGTGGAGGACGTCTGCTTCATGTAGAAATTGATTTAGAAGCAAAAAATCCTTTGCTTCTTCCTCGTCACCACATCATAACTAAACTCTTAGTATTACATTACCATGATCATGGCACATTGCATGGTGAAGTGTTAGACACTCTCACTGATTTACGACAGAAGTTTTGACTTCCCCAAGGTCGTTAAACTGTCAAATCTATTATTAAATATTGTTTGATCTGCAGAAGGTATGATGCTCGAGTGTGTCCTTACTCAGGACTTCCACCACTACCTAAAGAACGAGTTGTGCATCTTCGTCCCTTTGAGGCCACTGGTGTAGATTACACAGGAGCTCTTATTTTAACGGGCACTCCGGACAAGATTTTGGTGAAGTCCTATATATGCCTCTTCACGCGTGCAACCACACGAAGTGTACATGTTACTTCTGACATGAGTGTAGAAGCTTTCCTACAAGCCTTTCATAGGTTTGCAGCATGTCGATCTTGCCTGGCCTATAGGCAAAATTGTTGCTGTTCATCCTGATCACCATGGTGTATTAAGAATAGTTAGGGTCCAGTGTCGTCACCCTAAAAACTCTAGAGAAATTAGTTCCCCTGGAATTAGCTGAACATGAGAGTTCTTCCGATGTAAATACCCCACAAGTTCCAGAAAACAGTAATTCTACTAACATGAGCACTCGTCCATCTAGAAGGGCAGCTAAACAATGCAAATTGAAACTCAAACAGTACAATGATTCTGCATAATTGCATATGACAGCTTTCTGATGTTAAGGAGATTTCCTGAGTCTGCAGCAATGATTCAATGACGAAGTCACTTAACCAGTACAAGTCATTGCGACACTGAACGTTGAATTTGCTGTAGATTTCTTGACTTTAGATGACCTAATGTTTAATATCTAAATACTGATTTATGTTCCCATAAAGACATATTGTCTCATCTGTTTCACAGATACCATACATCCATATTGTACATACTAATGTACTAACTTACTAACATAATGAATATAACTTCAGGGAAGAGTAATAGGCACGTCAGTACTTAACCATGAACAGTGACATGTAATTTCACGCCCCAGAGTTATGTTGGAAATTTCCAACACTTATATACTAACACTTAGTACTTTAAGAAACTATTCTTGTACTATGTATTATAATCTACTAACTCTACTAACCAATACTTTAGTAATCTTGAGTTAGTTTTTAATAAAACGTAGTAAAATTAATGTTATTGTCTTTTGATATTATTATCTGTTGATGTTATTCTTTTGATGTGGGTTTCAGGAGACAGGTTTGGCGTGATATCAACTCCTAGATCTTTTTCTCTGTTTGTTTCATGAAGGACTTCATTCAGTGTCCAGTGTCTGGCCTCCTATTTCCT
>NC_091215.1:1528731-1571231 GCF_040958095.1 Procambarus clarkii | reverse complement strand
TTTATTCAATGACTGGTAGACACATACATATTTATCTTGGTAAAAACAAAACATATTAACTGTCAGACAGACAGCCAGACAGATGGACATAGGTGAAAAAAAGTTAATCGTTCTCTTAACACGTTTTATTCAATGACTGGTAGACACATACATATTTATCTTGGTAAAAACAAAACATATTAACAGTCAGACAGACAGACAGACAGACATAACACACAGCTTAAAGCAGTTATCAGCGGAGTTTCAAAAAGTTTTTGCTGGCTTTAGACTTAGATTTTAGATTTTTGTTAGCTTTTTTTTTTCTATAGATAGACGAACATCCGTTCGCTTAATCTGACGTTTAGGTGGGGGAGGAGCGATTATTTCACGCTCTACCTCACTATCACACTCGCTATCACTGGTGGTGGTGTCAATATAACGGGATCTATTAAGATCGTCTCCAACTCGAATCCTTCGTAGAGGAGTAAAGTTTTCATCATCACTACTTATTATCACAGTCTGAGACATAGTGCTACACTCATCACGAGGTCTGGCCCGAGATGTGGCTTTGTGTGAACTTAGTTTAGTGTTGCGGGATGTGGAGGAGGAGGAACGAGCACTGGCTTCGGGGTCATGGTTAGTAGACATACCTTGGAGTGGGCTAAGTTGAGGGTTGAGGAAAAGATTCACATCAACGTCAGTCAACAACCCACGTTGCTGACTGTCTGTAAGCATTATACGCTCACCCAGTAAAGCTTCTACATTCAGATCATTTTCTGTTAGAGTAACGGGGTTATCCTCTGAGAGTGAAATACCAGCAAACACCGAATCATCGAGACCTCCGCTCATAGTCATGAGATCTGGATACTCACCACTCTGTGAAATATCCTCACTCATTCTCACCACTACTTCTTCTTTTTCAGTCCTATCATCCCTAGTAGTACTACTAGTAGTATGGTCACTACTTACTCCACACCCCCCCCCCCCCCCGTTAAAAGGCTGGGGGACAATGCCTCTTCAGCTGTATTCATAAAATATATTACCTCACCACCCCTCTGATCGGCAGTAGGAGTGGTTGGTACACAATGAGGGATTGTGTTACTACTACTACTACTTCTATCACCACAATCTCCACCAACCGGGGTTGTAGGGGGGTGAGTAGGGAGACACACACGCGCGGGGCGTGTGGCGACACCTGTCGCGACCTGGTCGCTACGGCTGGAATCACCAGTGTGTGAGGGGAGGTTGACACCGTAGTCGACGGGAGTAGGGGGAGAGGACACAGACACTTCCCCCGTGTTCGTGTGTATGTGGGTGGTTCCCAAGAATATAAAGATGTTACCACCAGAGGTGGATCTGGTGGGTCCACTGCTGCTGCTGCCAGCTTTCTCCAGATAATCTAAAAAAAAAAAGTTTACATTACTAGCATAACATTACTACCATAACACACACACACACACACACACACACACACACACACACACACACGCACACACACACACACACACATTATTGTTATTATTTCTTACATCAACATTAGCAAACAACATCAATAAGCATCTTAGCACAATATGACTCAACTTAAGGGAAACGTACCTCGTATTATTGCAATAGCCTGTCCTAAGCGCTCATCCCCCTCTGAGTGAGGAGAGGTCACACCGTTGGAGGCACCAGAGGCACGCGCGGTCATCTTGGATTGTGGGTGGGTGGGTGGGTTGTGACGGAGTGTTGGCCCTGACAGGTCAAGGGTGAGCTATATATCCCCCGTTCACGAGGCTGCCTCCTTACCACACACCTCCAACTCCCTCAGCCTTAATAATAATAATAATAATAATAATAATAATAATAATAATAATAATACATAAGGATAATATAAAAGAAACAACTTTGGATTTGTTTTTATTAAGAGATGATTGGAAGAAGTAGATGTGCTATATCTCCACGACATACAGGACATTTATCACATCGTGTTACACAATCCAAACATACAACCATATGCCTACATGGAAAGAGAACCGTGTTTATTTCTTGAGTGAAACATACCTTGCAATAAAACCTAGCTGCACCATGCACTGCATTCTCTTCCTCTCCTTCATCTACCTCCACTACAGGAGGAACTGGACGGGGGAAAATAACACCTTGGGATGATAATACTTCTAAGGGAGATTCAGTTACTGCACCTGTGTCCTCACTTTCACCCACACCATCTAAAAACCACAACATAACCTCTACACAGTTAGATTCACTAAGGAGAGGTAATACATCCTTTTTAATCTTGAGGTATTCTCTTAGTGCACCTCGCAGGGCGATGTAAGGAAATCCTACAGTAGCGGCGAGTCCATTGTAATAATCGAGACCGTGCAGGAGCGCATTTATCAATGTTTCATCGACTGCCACTGTCGGTTGAGGAGGTGAGAAAGGAACAGCTTTTTTAATGAAGGCACGATCTTTCTTCAAGTTTAAGTATACACAGCGGGGGTAGTACCGAGCGTGGAGAGTCCAGGGGGTCGTCTGAAGGTGTGAAGTTGACAAGGCCACCACCACAATAAAAGCATCATATATGGTCTCCAACTCCTAAGAAAAAAGAAATATATGTATATATATATATATATATATATATATATATATATATATATATATATTAGTATATTTTGGTAGCAGTCTTTCCTGTAGACATATTTTATTAAATATGACCGAAAAAGTAAGATTAATAATTCTAACACGAATTTTCTCAATCTTTCGTACATTATGCTTCACTGTTGGAGGTAAATCAAAAATCACTTCTCCAAAATTCATTTTTATTTCTAGTCTGACGCGACACGGGCGCGTTTCGTAAAACTTATTACATTTTCAAAGACTTCACAAATACACAACTGATTTGAACTTGCGTTTCCCTGATTTTATATCTACATTTGAGTGAGGTGGGAAGGGTGATGTGGCATTACATTTGAGTAAGGTGGGAAGGATGATGTGGCATTAGAGGATATTAATAGGGTATTAAAAGTATCAACACAAGACAGAACACGAAACAATGGATATTGAATAGAAGTGTTTGTAGAAAGCCTATTGGTCCATATTTCTTGATGCTTCTATATTGGAGCGGAGTCTTGAGGTGGGTAGAATATAGTTGTGCAATAATTGGCTGTTGATTGCTGGTGTTGACTTCTTGATGTGTAGTGCCTCGCAAACGTCGAGCCGCCTGCTATCGCTGTATCTATCGATGATTTCTGTGTTGTTTACTAGGATTTCTCTGGCGATGGTTTGGTTATGGGAAGAGATTATATGTTCCTTAATGGAGCCCTGTTGTTTATGCATCGTTAAACGCCTAGAAAGAGATGTTGTTGTCTTGCCTATATACTGGGTTTTTTGGAGCTTACAGTCCCCAAGTGGGCATTTGAAGGCATAGACGACGTTAGTCTCTTTTAAAGCGTTCTGTTTCGTGTCTGGAGAGTTTCTCATGAGTAGGCTGGCCGTTTTTCTGGTTTTATAGTAAATCGTCAGTTGTATCCTCTGATTTTTGTCTGTAGGGATAACGTTTCTATTAACAATATCTTTCAGGACCCTTTCCTCTGTTTTATGAGCTGTGGAAAAGAAGTTCCTGTAAAATAGTCTAATAGGGGGTATAGGTGTTGTGTTAGTTGTCTCTTCGGAGGTTGCATGGCTTTTCACTTTCCTTCTTATGATGTCTTCGATGAAACCATTGGAGAAGCCGTTATTGACTAGAACCTGCCTTACCCTACAGAGTTCTTCGTCGACTTGCTTCCATTCTGAGCTGTGGCTGAGAGCACGGTCGACGTATGCGTTAACAACACTCCTCTTGTACCTGTCAGGGCAGTCGCTGTTGGCATTTAGGCACATTCCTATGTTTGTTTCCTTTGTGTAGACTGCAGTGTGGAAACCTCCGCCCTTTTCCATGACTGTTACATCTAGAAAAGGCAGCTTCCCATCCTTTTCCGTCTCGTAAGTGAAACGCAGCACGGAACTCTGCTCAAATGCCTCCTTCAGCTCCTGCAGATGTCTGACATCAGGTACCTGTGTAAAAATGTCGTCAACATACCTGCAGTATATGGCCGGTTTCAAGTTCATGTCGACTAAGACTTTTTGCTCGATGGTACCCATGTAGAAGTTTGCAAACAGGACACCTAGGGGAGAACCCATAGCGACCCCATCTACTTGCTTATACATGTGCCCATCCGGGCTCAAGAAGGGTGCCTCTTTAGTACAAGCTTGGAGTAGTTTCCTCAGAATACTTTCTGGCATGTCAAGAGGAGTACAGGCTGGATCACGATACACTCTGTCGGCTATCATTCCGATTGTCTCGTCCACAGGTACGTTGGTAAACAGCGATTCTACGTCCAACGAGGCTCTTATCCCTGTGGCCCGTGCGCCCCGCAGTAAGTCCACAAATTCCTTTGGAGACTTCAGGCTGAAGGCGCAAGGAACATAAGGAGTCAGCAGGCCGTTGAGTCGCTTCGCCAATCTGTACGTGGGTGTGGGTATCTGGCTAATGATTGGCCGAAGTGGGTTTCCAGGCTTGTGCGTCTTGACATTTCCATACGCATATCCAGGTTTATATTCCCCAATGATCTTTGGCAGGTGGAGTCCGGATTTCTTGGCGTTCACAGTTTCGATCAGTTTGTTGACCTTTGCTTTTAATTCGGCTGTAGTGTCCTTCGTTACCCTTTGGAACTTAGTTTGGTCAGAGAGTATGATGTTCATTTTCGCCAGATATTCGTCTTTTTTAAGAATGACATATATTGGTGACTTGTCACCTCTCCTGACAACTATCTCCTTGTTCTCACGAAGGCTTTTAGCTGCCGCTCTAAGCTCGGGGGACAGTATGGTGCTTCTGTAGTTGCCTCGATTCTTTCCTCCTTCTGCAATAAGTTCTGCTTGTAAGGTATCTTTGGTAGTGACCTTCTTTTGTGTCTCGAGGTCGAATATGTCGTCCAACAGAATTTCCAACTCCACTTTCCGGGCCATTTCACTCGGTCTGGACATAACATGACAGTTTATGCCCAGATTTAGGAGAGTGACTTGGTCCTCAGTGAGGTTAATTCCTGCAAGGTTCAGGAAGCCATCTCTTGGTCGTGGAATTGCCATAGGTCCTCCATATAATGTTGTTAGTTTCTTGATAATCCTTGTTTCAGTGCTGAGGTGATGTTGGTCTGTGAGGATGTCGAGGTGTTGTTCAATGCGGGTACGGATACTATGGTCGATGTTGCTATTTCTCCACTCGTTTGTAGCATGAAGTAGTTGCGTTTTTTTGTCTTTGTCTTTTCGGTCATATTTAATAAAATATGTCTACAGGAAAGACTGCTACCAAAATATACTAATGTTAAAGTGCACGACCCAGCAGCAAGGAATCAAGCCTTCACGATAAAATATCGCCAGGATCTGATTCGTGATCAGATATACAAGGCAGAGAATGAAATCAAAGACAAAAAAACGCAACTACTTCATGCTACAAACGAGTGGAGAAATAGCAACATCGACCATAGTATCCGTACCCGCATTGAACAACACCTCGACATCCTCACAGACCAACATCACCTCAGCACTGAAACAAGGATTATCAAGAAACTAACAACATTATATGGAGGACCTATGGCAATTCCACGACCAAGAGATGGCTTCCTGAACCTTGCAGGAATTAACCTCACTGAGGACCAAGTCACTCTCCTAAATCTGGGCATAAACTGTCATGTTATGTCCAGACCGAGTGAAATGGCCCGGAAAGTGGAGTTGGAAATTCTGTTGGACGACATATTCGACCTCGAGACACAAAAGAAGGTCACTACCAAAGATACCTTACAAGCAGAACTTATTGCAGAAGGAGGAAAGAATCGAGGCAACTACAGAAGCACCATACTGTCCCCCGAGCTTAGAGCGGCAGCTAAAAGCCTTCGTGAGAACAAGGAGATAGTTGTCAGGAGAGGTGACAAGTCGCCAATATATGTCATTCTTAAAAAAGACGAATATCTGGCGAAAATGAACATCATACTCTCTGACCAAACTAAGTTCCAAAGGGTAACGAAGGACACTACAGCCGAATTAAAAGCAAAGGTCAACAAACTGATCGAAACTGTGAACGCCAAGAAATCCGGACTCCACCTGCCAAAGATCATTGGGGAATATAAACCTGGATATGCGTATGGAAATGTCAAGACGCACAAGCCTGGAAACCCACTTCGGCCAATCATTAGCCAGATACCCACACCCACGTACAGATTGGCGAAGCGACTCAACGGCCTGCTGACTCCTTATGTTCCTTGCGCCTTCAGCCTGAAGTCTCCAAAGGAATTTGTGGACTTACTGCGGGGCGCACGGGCCACAGGGATAAGAGCCTCGTTGGACGTAGAATCGCTGTTTACCAACGTACCTGTGGACGAGACAATCGGAATGATAGCCGACAGAGTGTATCGTGATCCAGCCTGTACTCCTCTTGACATGCCAGAAAGTATTCTGAGGAAACTACTCCAAGCTTGTACTAAAGAGGCACCCTTCTTGAGCCCGGATGGGCACATGTATAAGCAAGTAGATGGGGTCGCTATGGGTTCTCCCCTAGGTGTCCTGTTTGCAAACTTCTACATGGGTACCATCGAGCAAAAAGTCTTAGTCGACATGAACTTGAAACCGGCCATATACTGCAGGTATGTTGACGACATTTTTACACAGGTACCTGATGTCAGACATCTGCAGGAGCTGAAGGAGGCATTTGAGCAGAGTTCCGTGCTGCGTTTCACTTACGAGACGGAAAAGGATGGGAAGCTGCCTTTTCTAGATGTAACAGTCATGGAAAAGGGCGGAGGTTTCCACACTGCAGTCTACACAAAGGAAACAAACATAGGAATGTGCCTAAATGCCAACAGCGACTGCCCTGACAGGTACAAGAGGAGTGTTGTTAACGCATACGTCGACCGTGCTCTCAGCCACAGCTCAGAATGGAAGCAAGTCGACGAAGAACTCTGTAGGGTAAGGCAGGTTCTAGTCAATAACGGCTTCTCCAATGGTTTCATCGAAGACATCATAAGAAGGAAAGTGAAAAGCCATGCAACCTCCGAAGAGACAACTAACACAACACCTATACCCCCTATTAGACTATTTTACAGGAACTTCTTTTCCACAGCTCATAAAACAGAGGAAAGGGTCCTGAAAGATATTGTTAATAGAAACGTTATCCCTACAGACAAAAATCAGAGGATACAACTGACGATTTACTATAAAACCAGAAAAACGGCCAGCCTACTCATGAGAAACTCTCCAGACACGAAACAGAACGCTTTAAAAGAGACTAACGTCGTCTATGCCTTCAAATGCCCACTTGGGGACTGTAAGCTCCAAAAAACCCAGTATATAGGCAAGACAACAACATCTCTTTCTAGGCGTTTAACGATGCATAAACAACAGGGCTCCATTAAGGAACATATAATCTCTTCCCATAACCAAACCATCGCCAGAGAAATCCTAGTAAACAACACAGAAATCATCGATAGATACAGCGATAGCAGGCGGCTCGACGTTTGCGAGGCACTACACATCAAGAAGTCAACACCAGCAATCAACAGCCAATTATTGCACAACTATATTCTACCCACCTCAAGACTCCGCTCCAATATAGAAGCATCAAGAAATATGGACCAATAGGCTTTCTACAAACACTTCTATTCAATATCCATTGTTTCGTGTTCTGTCTTGTGTTGATACTTTTAATACCCTATTAATATCCTCTAATGCCACATCATCCTTCCCACCTTACTCAAATGTAATGCCACATCACCCTTCCCACCTCACTCAAATGTAGATATAAAATCAGGGAAACGCAAGTTCAAATCAGTTGTGTATTTGTGAAGTCTTTGAAAATGTAATAAGTTTTACGAAACGCGCCCGTGTCGCGTCAGACTAGAAATAAAAATGAATTTTGGAGAAGTGATTTTTGATTTACCTCCAACAGTGAAGCATAATGTACGAAAGATTGAGAAAATTCGTGTTAGAATTATTAATCTTACTTTTTCGGTCATATTTAATAAAATATATATATATATATATATATATATATATATATATATATATATATATATATATATATATATATATATATATATATATATATATATAAATGAGAAAGTAAATAAATGTGAAAGTAAATACTAGCTCATCTCAAACAGACAAACAGAGAGGGTTTGTGTGATTACATTAAGACATCAATAATAATAATAATAATAATAATAATAATAATAATAATAATAATAATAATAATAATAATAATATCTTCCAATACTTACCACAAGAGAAAAAGCCAGCTCGAGATAATTCTGCCGGAGACTGGCCGCACATATCAGGCCAGATGATGCCGAATGATGCCAACCGAGACTTATACCCTGCCATCTCAGGGTAAATGGGCATAGAGAATGGTAGAATTCCAGAGTTTTCCTCACTCCATTCCACAGTACCTACAATTATTAAAATAATAATAATAATATATATATATATATATATATATATATATATATATATATATATATATATATATATATATATATATATATATACGCGTACCGTTCCTATAAACACACACACACACACACACACACACACAATCTTATTATCAAGCTATTCACAATGACTATACAAGCAACGTTATTCACAGCGACTATGAGATAACACATAATTGTGATGGATACTTACAACTGTTGGTTGAATTTCCATCTCTTTCCAGTTGCAGGACGGAATAGGTGAAATTCAATCCATAGGCGTAGACCATGTTGCTTAGCGCAATGCTGACATTTTCAGTACGTTTACCGGTGATGAAAGGACAGTGTGGAGCTGCAGTTACATGACGACTGCGGGGGGTGTCCTCCCCCTCCACCCATCCTCCAATTAAGGCGTAAAAGAAACTGCATATGCAGTAATCCACGGATTTGGTGAAGTAGAATCCATCACTGGCTAAATCCGGGGGCAAAAGCCAGTCAACACGCCATCCACAAAGGTGTCTAACCTCATCTGCTCACAACGCAAACGTTCCATGCTTCGGAAAGTTTTGCTGCGAAAGACATCCATGCTGGGTCGAACACTCAAAATTGTGGTAAAGGTTTGACCGTTTCCGGGCTATTTATCCTCGAGAATGGGGTGGCGCATATCGCTACATATTCATTGAGAAATCTATGTATAAGCTTAATGGTAAACCCAATTAGTTTAAGCAGGGGTATTGGGAAAGATGAAATAGACGGCATCGCACGGATTGAAAAAAAATCCAATCTCTTCTATCCAGTAGCGGATTAAAGTTCGCACTCGCACTAAACACCGCTTGAGGGAGTAGTTTTTTTGTTGGGGATAAATATGTTATATAAATATATATATATATATATATATATATATATATATATATATATATATATATATATATATATATATATATATATATTTATATATATATATATATATATATATATATATATATATATATATATATATATATATATATATATATATATATATATATATATATATATATTGGTGTATACTGGCAGCAGGTTTTCTTTCAAACATGTTTCATTGAATATGACCGCATATTCTGTATTTATTATTTTCTGGTTTAGGGCTTCTATCCCTCTAACTATTCTCTTAGCATCAGGGCTTAATTGGAATAGGAGTTCTCCAAAACTCATTTTCGTACTTTTAAGGTGAAGAAAAGAAGTGATTTACTATAGAGTGTATTACACTTATTTGTATAATTTGCACGACGTTTCGAACCTCCATGGTTCATTCTCAAGTGAACAGATCTTACAATACTTGGGTTCAGGAAGGTTCAGGAATTCCTGAACCTTGCAGGAATTAACCTCACTGAGGACCAAGTCACTCTCCTAAATCTGGGCATAAACTGTCATGTTATGTCCAGACCGAGTGAGATGGCCCGGAAAGTAGAGTTGGAAATTCTGTTGGACGACATATTCGACCTCGAGACACAAAAGAAGGTCACTACCAAAGATACCTTACAAGCAGAACTTATTGCAGAAGGAGGAAAGAATCGAGGCAATTACAGAAGCACCATACTGTCCCCCGAGCTCAAAGCGGCAGCTAAAAGCCTTCGTGAGAACAAGGAGATAGTTGTCAGGAGAGGTGACAAGTCGCCAATATATGTCATTCTTAAAAAAGACGAATATCTGGCGAAAATGAACATCATACTCTCTGACCAAACAAAGTTCCAAAGGGTAACGTAGGACACTACAGCCGAATTAAAAGCAAAGGTCAACAAACTGATCGAAACTGTGAACGCCAAGAAATCCGGACTCCACCTGCCAAAGATCATTGGGGAATATAAACCTGGATATGCGTATGGAAATGTCAAGACACACAAGCCTGGAAACCCACTTCGGCCAATCATTAGCCAGATACCCACACCCACGTACAGACTGGCGAAGCGACTCAACGGCCAGCTGACTCCTTATGTTCCTTGCGCCGTCAGCCTGGTCTCCAAAGGAATTTGTTGACTTACTGCGGGGCACGCGGGCCACAGGGATAAGAGCCTCGTTGGACGTAGAATCGCTGTTTACCAACGTACCTGTGGACGAGACAATCGGGATGATAGCCGTCAGAGTGTATCATGATCCAGCCTGTACTCCTCTTGACATACCAGATAATATTCTGAGGAAACTACTCCAAGCTTGTACTAAAGAGGCACCCTTCTTGAGCCCGGATGGGCACATGTATAAGCAAGTAGATGGGGTTGCCATGGGTTCTCCCCTAGGTGTCCTGTTTGCAAACTTCTACATGGGTACCATCGAGCAAAAAGTCTTAGTCGACATGAACTTGAAACCGGCCATATACTGCAGGTATGTTGACGACATTTTTACACAGGTACCTGATGTCAGACATCTGCAGGAGCTGAAGGAGGCATTTGAGCAGAGTTCCGTGTTGCGTTTCACTTACGAGATGGAAAAGGATGGGAAGCTGCCCTTTCTAGATGTAACAGTCATGGAAAAGAGCGGAGGTTTCCACACTGCAGTCTACACTAAGGAAACGAACATAGGAATGTGCTTTAATGCCAACAGCGACTGCCCAGACAGGTACAAGAGGAGTGTTGCTAACGCATATGTCGACCGTGCTCTCAGCCACAGCTCAGAATGAAAGCAAGTCGACGAAGAACTCTGTAGGGTAAGGCAGGTCCTAGTCAACAACGGCGTCTCCAATGGTTTCGTCGAAGACATCATAAGAAGGTAAGTGAAACGCCATGCAACCTCTGAAGAGACAACTAACACAACACCTATACCCCCTATTAGACTATTTTACAGGAACTTCTTTTCCACAGCTCATAAAACGGAGGAAAGGGCCCTGAAAGATATTGTTAATAGAAACGTTATCCCTACAGACAAAAATCAGAGGATACAACTGACGATTTACTATAAAACCAGAAAAACGGTCAGCCTACTCATGAGAAACTCTCCAGACACAAAACAGAACGCTTTAAAAGAGACTAACGTCGTCTATGCCTTCAAATGCCCACTTGGGGACTGTAAGCTCCAAAAAACCCAGTATAAAGGCATGACAACAACATTTCTTTCTAGGCGTTTAACGATGCATAAGCAACAGTGCTCCATTAAGGAACATATAATCTCTTTCCACAACCAAACCATCGCCAGAGAAATCCTAGTAAACAACACAGAAATCATCGATAGATACAGCGATAGCAGGCGGCTTGACGTTTGCGAGGCACTACACATCAAGAAGTCAACACCAGCAATCAACAGCCAATTAATGCACAACTATATTCTACCCACCTCAAGACTCCGCTCCAATATAGAAGCATCAAGAAATATGGACCAATAGGCTTCTACAAACACTTCTATTCAATACCCATTGTTTCGTGTTCTGTCTTGTGTTGATGAAATTAATACCCTATTAATACCACCTCTTGTTCTGTCTTGTGTTGATGAAATTAATACCCTATTAATGCCATCTCACCCCATCCACCTCACTCAAATGTAGATATAAAAACGGAGATGCGTAAGTTCTATTCAGTTGTGTATTTGTAAACTAAAGTCTTTGAAAATGTAATAAGTTTTACGAAACGCGCTCGTGTCGCGTCAGACTAGAAACAAAAAGGAATTTTGGAGAATTGATTTTTGATTTACCTCCAACAGTGAAAAGAAATGTACGAAAGATTGAGAAAATTCGTGTTAGAATTATTAATCTTACTTTTTCGGTCATATTTAATAAAATATATATATATATATATATATATATTTATATATATATATATATATATATATATATATATATATATATTTATATATATATATATATATATATATATATATATATATATATTCATATATATATATATATATATATATATATATTTATGATCGATGTTCCCTTCGGGAATCTTAATTTTAAGATGAATAGGAAAACCAGGGATATACTGAACATCTTGTATCAGAATCTTTACTTTAAAAAACATAACGTTTCGAATACTTCTCGTATTCATCATCAGATCTAAAAGAAAAAACAGAAATCACAGTCAAATAGCTGGTAAACAAAGAACTCATACTGAATATAATTGCCTATCAAAGAAAGGAAAAAGCTTAAAAAACAAAAACACTTAAGCGCACTAAAGTGATCAATACAAATAAAACTTATTAACTGTCACATATATTAAAACTAATTTAAAATCCATTAAACTACAAGATGAAATTTATAACTACTAAAACAAACCATTCTATTAAACTTACGTGAAGTGATCAAAAGTGAAACTTGATACCTAACACAGATACTAAACACTATAACTAATATTTATATAATGTCTACAAATCTACAAAAAATGTATGTAAAATACAAACAGAATAAACGACAATTATAAAGTACTAACCAAAATCTTATAAAAACTCAAATATTAAATAAAATTAAATACCAAAAAATGTATTATATATCCTACATAGAAAATTATATTAATGTGCAATGTTAAGACTTGAAATAAGTAAGAAAGGGCAAAGACATGGTAAACTAAACAAAATTAAACTACCAAAATAAACTAAAAATCAAATTACAGGGCCTACTGTGCACTATACAGTGTACAATTGGACAGCTGAAAGGTTGCTATTTAACAGAGGCCGCAGTTCCTTTATATATAAGGATTCCATTATTCTCAAATCTGACTGGCCATTCATACAAGTGTCCAGAATTTTAAAATCAGATTCCAGCAGAGAATGATCAAACTCATAACAATGGTTTCTAATCTCCGAAAATGCTGGTTTAGATAATGGTAATCCAGTCCTAAAAGATAATCCCCGGTGCTCAAGTATCCTAATCTTAAAGTTCCGAATGGAACTCCCGACATATCCAGCATTACAGCTGGAACAATTATACATATATACGACATTTGAGCACAAGGGGATAGGCACTTTATCTTTAAATTTAAAATAAGAGCCTATGGTATTTGTGTTGACAAAAATAAATCTAAAGTCTACTTGAGGATAACACTGCTGCAACAGTCTCCTCAAACGACTCCTTATAGAAAAGCTAATACTGCCATAAAATGGTAATTTAATATATTTAAGATCCCTTTCCACTGTAGTAATCCTACACGATGGATGAAACTTCTTATTTAAGAAATTCCTTATAAAAGTATAAACCATATGCAGAGGGTAACCATTATTTGAAAAAAAATTCACAAGAAAATTAATTTCCTGATCAAAGTTATTCCAATTAGAACATAAAACAAAGGCCCTATTCAGCAGAGTGTTAATAGCATTTTTCTTAAAAATATCAGGAACAAAGGAATTAAAATTTAAACCTAAACCAGTAAAGGTTGGTTTCCTAAAAACATTAGTGTTGAACCCATTGAGGTTATTCACTTTTACATCAAGAAACGACAATGAATTATTAACTTCACACTCTGCAGTAAACCGTATATTACTATGTTGTGCATTAAGATACTCTCTAAATTTCTCAATATGACATTGGTCCCTAAACAACAAAAAAGTGTCATCTACATATCTTCTGTACAAGACTGGTTTAAAGGCCGAAGGACAATTATCAAGCCAATTAATTTCGTGAAAACTCAAAAAAGCATTAGCCAATGCAGGACCTAAAGGAGACCCCATTGCTACTCCATCAATTTGTTTATAATAAATATTATTAAACATAAAGATGGAGTCTTTAACTGCTATTTCTAACAGCCGTCTGAATATTTTACTACAAAATCCAGACACTAAGTTAGTGTCAGCAAATAATTGACTTACACAGATGTCAATGGTTTCCAACAGAGGAATATTAGTAAAAAGTGATTCAACATCGAAACTGGCCATTATAGTTGGGAACTCAAAATTTAAAGAGGAAAGTTCTTTTACAAAATCCTGAGAATTTCTCACAGTAAATTCATTATGCGTTAATGGTTCTAATAATGGAACCAGAAACTTAGCCAGTTTATAATTAAAAGTGCCAATTGCTGATAAAATAGGACGAATCGGTATACCTGCTTTATGAACTTTAAAGTTCATAAAGGTTACCTAAAGTTCATAAAGCAGGTATACCGATTCGTCCTATTTTATCAGCAATTGGCACTTTTAATTATAAACTGGCTAAGTTTCTGGTTCCATTATTAGAACCATTAACGCATAATGAATTTACTGTGAGAAATTCTCAGGATTTTGTAAAAGAACTTTCCTCTTTAAATTTTGAGTTCCCAACTATAATGGCCAGTTTCGATGTTGAATCACTTTTTACTAATATTCCTCTGTTGGAAACCATTGACATCTGTGTAAGTCAATTATTTGCTGACACTAACTTAGTGTCTGGATTTTGTAGTAAAATATTCAGACGGCTGTTAGAAATAGCAGTTAAAGACTCCATCTTTATGTTTAATAATATTTATTATAAACAAATTGATGGAGTAGCAATGGGGTCTCCTTTAGGTCCTGCATTGGCTAATGCTTTTTTGAGTTTTCACGAAATTAATTGGCTTGATAATTGTCCTTCGGCCTTTAAACCAGTCTTGTACAGAAGATATGTAGATGACACTTTTTTGTTGTTTAGGGACCAATGTCATATTGAGAAATTTAGAGAGTATCTTAATGCACAACATAGTAATATACGGTTTACTGCAGAGTGTGAAGTTGATAATTCATTGTCGTTTCTTGATGTAAAAGTGAATAACCTCAATGGGTTCAACACTAATGTTTTTAGGAAACCAACCTTTACTGGTTTAGGTTTAAATTTTAATTCCTTTGTTCCTGATATTTTTAAGAAAAATGCTATTAACACTCTGCTGAATAGGGCCTTTGTTTTATGTTCTAATTGGAATAACTTTGATCAGGAAATTAATTTTCTTGTGATTTTTTTTTCAAATAATGGTTACCCTCTGCATATGGTTTATACTTTTATAAGGAATTTCTTAAATAAGAAGTTTCATCCATCGTGTAGGATTACTACAGTGGAAAGGGATCTTAAATATATTAAATTACCATTTTATGGCAGTATTAGCTTTTCTATAAGGAGTCGTTTGAGGAGACTGTTGCAGCAGTGTTATCCTCAAGTAGACTTTAGATTTATTTTTGTCAACACAAATACCATAGGCTCTTATTTTAAATTTAAAGATAAAGTGCCTATCCCCTTGTGCTCAAATGTCGTATATATGTATAATTGTTCCAGCTGTAATGCTGGATATGTCGGGAGTTCCATTCGGAACTTTAAGATTAGGATACTTGAGCACCGGGGATTATCTTTTAGGACTGGATTACCATTATCTAAACCAGCATTTTCGGAGATTAGAAACCATTGTTATGAGTTTGATCATTCTCTGCTGGAATCTGATTTTAAAATTCTGGACACTTGTATGAATGGCCAGTCAGATTTGAGAATAATGGAATCCTTATATATAAAGGAACTGCGGCCTCTGTTAAATAGCAACCTTTCAGCTGTCCAATTGTACACTGTATAGTGCACAGTAGGCCCTGTAATTTGATTTTTAGTTTATTTTGGTAGTTTAATTTTGTTTAGTTTACCATGTCTTTGCCCTTTCTTACTTATTTCAAGTCTTAACATTGCACATTAATATAATTTTCTATGTAGGATATATAATACATTTTTTGGTATTTAATTTTATTTAATATTTGAGTTTTTATAAGATTTTGGTTAGTACTTTATAATTGTCGTTTATTCTGTTTGTATTTTACATACATTTTTTGTAGATTTGTAGACATTATATAAATATTAGTTATAGTGTTTAGTATCTGTGTTAGGTATCAAGTTTCACTTTTGATCACTTCACGTAAGTTTAATAGAATGGTTTGTTTTAGTAGTTATAAATTTCATCTTGTAGTTTAATGGATTTTAAATTAGTTTTAATATATGTGACAGTTAATAAGTTTTATTTGTATTGATCACTTTAGTGCGCTTAAGTGTTTTTGTTTTTTAAGCTTTTTCCTTTCTTTGATAGGCAATTATATTCAGTATGAGTTCTTTGTTTACCAGCTATTTGACTGTGATTTCTGTTTTTTCTTTTAGATCTGATGATGAATACGAGAAGTATTCGAAACGTTATGTTTTTTAAAGTAAAGATTCTGATACAAGATGTTCAGTATATCCCTGGTTTTCCTATTCATCTATATATATATATATATATATATATATATATATACATATATATATATATATATATATATATATATATATATATATATATATATATATATATATATATATATATATATACATATATATATATATATATATATATATATATATGTCGTACCTAATAGCCAGAACGCACTTCTCAGCCTACTATTCAAGGCCCGATTTGCCTAATAAGCCAAGTTTTCATGAATTAATGTTTTTTCGTCTACCTAACCTACCTAACCTAACCTAACCTAGCTTTTTTTGGCTACCTAACCTAACCTTACCTATAAATATAGGTTAGGTTAGGTTAGGTAGGGTTGGTTAGGTTCGGTCATATATCTACTTTAATTTTAACTCCAATAAAAAAAAATTGACCTCATACATAGAGAAAAGGGTAGCTTTATCATTTCATAAGAAAAAAATTATAGTAAATATATTAATTCAGGAAAACTTGGCTTATTAGGCAAATCGGGCCTTGAATAGTAGGCTGAGAAGTGAGTTCTGGCTACTAGGTACGACATATATATATATATATATATATATATATATATATATATATATATATATATATATATATATATATATATGCCAACACAGAAGACAATGTCCAACATAACAGGCCAATTACACTGGATTAATCTTTGTGTTTAGATAGGAGATGCCTCGTATGGGCCAATAAGCCTTCTGCAGCCCCTATGTTTATCCCTTATGTTTCCCCCCATGTTTTCACCTTCATTGTATTATCACCTGACCTAATGCGGGTATAAAATCAACTAGTATTGCAAGATCTGTTCACTTGAGAATGAACCATGGAGGTTCGAAACGTCGTGCAAATTATACAAATAAGTGTAATACACTCTATAGTAAATCACTTCTTTTCTTCACCTTAAAAGTACGAAAATGAGTTTTGGAGAACTCCTATTTCAATTAAGCCCTGATGCTAAGAAAATAGTTAGAGGGATAGAAGCCCTAAACCAGAAAATAATAAATACAGAATATGCGGTCATATTCAATGAAACATGTTTGAAAGAAAACCTGCTGCCAGTATACACCAATATATATATATATATATATTTATATATATATATATATATATATATATATATATATATATATATATATATGTATATATATATA
Source organism: Procambarus clarkii (assembly GCF_040958095.1). Lineage (NCBI taxonomy): Eukaryota > Metazoa > Arthropoda > Malacostraca > Decapoda > Cambaridae > Procambarus > Procambarus clarkii. The sequence continues at coordinate 1,553,501 of NC_091215.1, read as the reverse complement.
TATATATATATATATATATATATATATATATATATATATACATATATATATATATATATATATATATATATATGTATATATATATATATATATATATATATATATATATATATATATATATATATATATGTATATATATATATATATATATATATATATATATATATATATATATATATATATATACATATATATATATATATATATATATATATATATGTATATATATATATATATATATATATATATATATATATATATATATATATATATATATATATATGTATATATATATATATATATATGTATATATATATATATATATATATATATATATATATATATATATATATATATATATATATATGTATATATATATATATATATATATATATATATATATATATATATATATATATATATGTATATATATATATATATATATATATATATATATATATATATATATATATATATATATATATATATATATATTGATTGCCAGCAATAATCAACAGCCAATTAATGCACAACTATATTCTACCCACTTCAAGACTCCGCTCCAATATAGAAGCATCAAGAAATATGGACCAATAGGCTTTCTACAATTACTTCCATTCAATACCCATTGTTTCGTGTTCTGTCTTGTGTTTGAATTTAATACCCATTCAATACCCATTGTTGAAAGTTTGTTTTCACCTCATCCACCTCACCCAAATGTAGGTATAAACTCGAAAATGTGTAAGCTCTATTCAGTTTCAGTTGTGTGTTTGTAAACTAAAGTCTTTGAAAATGTAATAAGTTTTACGAAACGCGCTCATGTGTCGCGTCAGACTAGAAATAAAAATGAATTTTGGAGAATTGATTTTTGAATTACCACCAACAGTGAAAAGAAACGTATGAAAGATCGAGAAAATTCGTGTTAGAATTATTAATCTTACTTTATATATATATATATATATATATATATATATATATATATATATATATATATATATATATATATATATATATATATATATATATATATATATATACATATATATATATATACATATATATATATATATATATATATATATATATATATATATATATATATATATATATATATATATATTTAATACACATGAGACGATGTGCAGTGACTTAATATCTAACATATTCAGAAATTTGAGTAGGGGTACCGAGTGATGTTTGGGGCCAGAGTTGGATATTGTCCTAATAGCAGCTTTGTGTTGAGTAGTTAGAGGACGTAAATGATTTTGGGTAGTAGAACCACAAGCACAAATACCATAGTTGAGATATGGATCGATGAGGGAGTAATAGAGCGTCACCAGGGCAGGGCGAAGTATATAATATCTGATCTTACATTGAATGCCAACAGTTTTTTAAACTTTTTCTGATATATTTAGAATGTGTCTCCGAAAATTCAGCTTGTGGTCAGTGAGAACGCCAAGGAATTTGCCATCTATTTTGTTACAAATTTGGGTATTGTTTATCTTGAGATTTATTTGATTAAAAAATTTATTGCCAAACAGAATATAGAATGTTTTGTCAATGTTAAGGGTGAGTTTGTTGGCAGTTGGCCAAAGATGGACTTTATTTAGCTCAGTATTCACTGTGACATTTAGAGCAAGGGGGGTCAGGACTGGAGTAAATAAAGGTTGTGTCGTCAGCAAATTGAATTGGTTTGAGGTGCTGGGAGGCATTTGGAAGGTCATTAATGTAGATGAGAAAGAGGAGAGAGCCAAGTATGCTGCCCTGAGGAACACCAATGTTGATGGGTAGGGTGGGAGAAATTGAATTATTCACAGAAACATACTAGAGCCTGTCAGTAAGGTAAGATTTGAGGTATTGCAGGGAGTGACTTCTGACTCCATAAAGATGTAATTTAAGAAGAAGGTTTTGGTGATTGACAGTGTCAAAAGCCTTACGCAGGTCCACAAATAACCCAACAGGTAACTCATTTTTATCAAGAGCTGTATGAATCAAGTTATCATACTAATAAGTGCATCGTTAGTGCTTTTTTTGGGTCTGAAGCCATATTGACAGGAGCTAAGTATATTGTGTTTGGCTAGATAAGAGTAAAGCTGCTTGTAGATTGGTTTTTCAAATACTTTTGACAAATTAGGCAGGATTGATATAGGTCTGAAGTTGTTAACATCAGTGAGATCACCACATTTGTGGACAGGGGTTACTCTCGCTTTTTTTTTAGAGTAGCTGGGAAGGTTTGGAGTTCAAGTGATTTGTTGAAGAGCAATGCAATAGCAGGGGCTAAAGATCGGGAGTTTTTTTTGTAAATTAAATTTGATATCTCCTCAAGGGCACTAGACTTGTTTTTAAGGGAAAGGATTAACTCATTAACATCAGTGGAACTTGTAGGCTTTAGGTACAGAGACTGTGGATAGTTACCTGTAAGATAGTCCTGAACATCAGTACTGGAAGATGGAATATCATTTGCAAGGGATGACCCAATGGAAGAGAAGAACATATTGAACTCAATAGCAGTATCAGAGGCTGAAAGCTGACCATCGTTATTGGACAGGAGGATTGGTTTGTTATATAAAATCTTCTTTGATCCCAATATTTGTGAAATTGTGCTCTATGTTTTTTTAATGTTGCCCTTTGTTTGGGTAAATTTATCTTCGTAGTATTTAGTTTTGGCTCTTCTAATTATTTTAGATAGCAATAACGAGCAATTCTTTGAAAATTCTTTGGAGACGATTCCTAACCTATACCTCTTCTCAAGGTCATGTATTTTTATTAATGGATTTAGGTATTCTCTTTGTAAGCCAAGGATTGTTTTGCCTTTTGGTTGGGACTTGTTTCGTTAGCATAGGACAGTGGGTGTTATAAAGGCTGAGTTTTTTTTGAAGAAAAGATTGCACTGCTAGGTTGATGTCCCCTATGTTACCTAACTCGGACTCCCAGTTGACATTAGCAGCAGCAGCAGCTATAAAATTGCCTGTAGCAGTTTCATTGTGCAGCCTAAAGCTTAACTCCCTTGTCTCTAGAAGTGGTTTGTTAATGTTAGTTAAGAGAAATGTGGGGTAATGGTCTGTAGTGCTATCGATGATTATACCTGAAGAAAGGGAGAGGTTATGTTGGTCCAGATGTGATCTAGAGTCGTGGCAGTGCTATCAGTGATTCTAGCAGGTCTAGTGATAACAGGCCTACTAACAGAACATGTAACAATTTATAGTGCTTATTATAATTTACTGGGAACAATTAATATTTCTCAAACGAAAACTACGAGCCTTCAATAGGATGTAGCTGAATCTGTAATATTCCAAGAGCATAGACTACAGGAGGCAAATTTCACAACCCATGTGCTACCTGAAAACTGCAATATTCCTTAAAATTGAACCACTCATTAATATTATGTTGTCTAAGGCGATGGACGGGTACTATTAGACGTAAATTGGTACGTGAGGAAGAGTTAGTGCCTTGAAAAAAAATAACTGGGAATATACCACATATGTACTAATTGATAAGTAACATACTGACTATAAGCATTAAGTCATATATGTGCTGTCTTGTGCAAGAGCGGGTTGCATTGTTGCTCGGTCCCTCCTTCTCCACTCCTCCCAATTGGATCATACTGGTTCCTGTACTCCTACAATTATTTTTGCTCTTTTCCTTTACAACATTTGTTCAGTGCATTTTGCAGCTTCCTGTGAGGTACCTGCTTTCATAGCTGCTGCCTCTAAAGCGGTCTTGACACTTGTTGTTTTGCAGTATTTCTGCAAACGACAGTCACCTTGGAAGGAGCCCTCCATCAGCTTCGTCCCCAGTTTCCAGGAGGTTGCATACCCTGTACTGGTTCAAATTCTGATTTTCCCTGAGTCTCTTTATTTCCTCCTTGGCTTCCTCCAGCTCACTCCTTTGACTCTGTAAAAATGAATGCATTTCCTGCAGGTCCCTGCTGAATCCCATTTTCATTTTCTGCAGGTTTCTGCTGAATCCCATTTGCATTTCCTGCAGTTCTCTGCCGAATCTCCCTAATGCCTGGCTGATCCATTTACAGGTAGTATCCACCATTCTTCCCTGTCCATGTGTGTGGTGATGTCTCTCGATCATTTTCCCTGGCTGAGGGGGTAGGGTAGGATGGGTGAAAGAGAGTGAGAGAGAGAGTTTAATCAAATTAAACTTGACTCATAGAGAAATCTGGACGCGTTCAAGACGGTGTCAGGAAGGAATATGTCTCTTGGAACAACTCCACGCAGTAGGCAGATGTCAGTCGAGATGTACGGACATACTAACACTCATTAGAATGTGGCGCCATGTTTGTGCACACACCAGGTAGCAGAGGACACGCTTGGGCAAGTTCTACTGATCTTCCTGTGAAAATTCGAGCTGAGAGATGTTAGTGTTTCCTGTTAGTTATAGAAATCTTCACAAGATAAAATATAGTGCAACATTTTCGTTTGACAGATAAGTTATGTGATCACTAGAGCTATAGGTCAAACAGTTAGGACGAAGGCTACCCACCCAAGAAGGGTGAGCATCATTATATTAACAACCGTTTCCTTCAATGTATATAGCCCTCAAATAATTTACTTGTGTTACGATGTACTTATTTCGCATGTGAAATCGAGTGGGGAAGGGGATGGCTACAACGAACTATTCTCTACCTACATTTGTCTGGATGCCATATTAATTCGAGGATACTCAGTGTGGCTCACATGTTCTAGACGGGTGTATGACGGCAAAATCAATAAATCACCTTTAACAGCTAAGCTGTATTTGGTATTCAATAACACATTTAACAGTAGACTAACCCTTAATAATATCTTAGTAACCTATTGGTATTCAATTGATTTATTGTTAGATAGGCTATGTACATGTAAACCCCCCCAAATTGTGTGGACTGGGTAAAACCTGGCAGGAAATTATTTAAAGATACAGTCCACTAGAAATACAGTCCATTTATTAAGTCTATCATTTAATGTAAATTTAGAAGTAAATATTATAATAACAATATAACAAATAAGTTCCTGCTAGGAAATTCTCCAAAGCTAGTTACCTAAAGTTGGTGGTGGGTCATCTAAGAAAATATAACTGGGAGAGGACTTCCTTACAGGTTATGCAGTACATGTGGTATATGGCAACAGGTTCTGCCCTAGCAAACATACAACTTAACTGTCCCAATTTTCCGCTGGTTACATCTTGTAATAATGTTGATACATCTTGTTAAAACATTTTTATAAAGTATTAGAACGTTGTTACAACTAGCTATATTAGTTGTTACATCTGGTTAGGAGTCAAAATTTGTTTGAACGTTGTAGTAACGTCGTAGTTTCGTTGTGTCTTTGGTGGGGCTGATGTGAATTCCCCATATTCAACATGATTCCTTCTTTTAAAACATTAGACGTGGCTATGTGTCTTAATAAGGTGCCATAGGCATCAGAAAGATGTCAGTTGAGAGAACTGCTTTTTGTTTATTTGTATTATTTTCTGCTGAGGGGAACAGGTGGAGACAAGTGTGTCCGGAAACTCACAAATTGAATAAGACTCAGTTCGAGTTTTGGTCGTTTGTTGCTGCTCAGTAAGAGCGACAAGGGTTTGGTGAACAAGTATTGAGCAAAGATAACCGTCTAGCTAAAATAATAACCAACCTCACACTCCTCAAAGAATACTTACCAGCAAATACTCTTCACCACACTATCTTGTGACTCTCAAAAGTTCCAAACCAGTAACAACAAGTCACATTACTGTCATATATGGCTCAAACTTAGACACTTGTGGTCAGCTATTAACAGTCAACACACTGTCATATATTGCTTCCTTTCAAACGTAACAAGTGAAGGATAAGCATGATGCTAGTGCCGGTAATATTCGAAAATTAATATTATTCAAGAGCACGAAATATATGAAGGAAGAATATAATACTAGAAAACGTCAAGATTGAAGGATGAACTGGATGGTAATGTTCGTAATATATAGTGGATGAACATGACAGAGGAACACATAGTAACTGAGTGAGGAACAGGAAAGTAGATCAGGTAATATATGAAGGCTGAAAATGATAATGCTCCACTTAATAATCCTAACTAATGCTTTCTAATTTTAAGTCACGTATCGTCACTGATTTAAACTGGATAAATTTTAAATCTGTAAATACATAGGTTAATATTGTTTTTGAAATATTAATTATTGAACTAATTACCAGGTAACAATAGACGTGGAAACGCAGGGCGCACAGGTTTGACATCTATATAAATAAAAATGGAAGTGTTCGTTAGTTCAAAATCGCTAATCTCCGAAAGTACTTCACCGATTGCTTTGAAATTTTCACACAATGTTCTCTTCGCATTCGAGCAGGTTTTTATATACATAGTATATAGATGTCACGTCTGTGACGGTAAAAAAAAAAACCGTGCTTTTTCTGAAAAACTGTGTTTGTTATGTGAGGGAAATCTACAAAACTTCTTTATCGAATGCTTTGAAATTTTGACACAAGGTTGCATTCGAATAGGCGCGTATTTTTGTATATCTACTATATACATGCCTTCCCTGTGACAAGAAAAAAACATGCAATTTGTTTTAAAACAGCGCCATCTGTTGGACGTAAGGCCAACACACGCTCTAATCTCCGAAAGTTCTTCGCCAATTGCTTTGAAATTTTATCACAACGTTAAATTCGAATAGGCGTATCTTTTTATATACTTACTATAGAGATGCCACCCCTGTGACAGGTAAAAACATGCGTTTTTGAAAAACAGCGCCATCTGTTGCACTTAATGGCAACATGCACGCTATGCTAAATATATCACGAATTCCATTTCAATGTTTCCAATTGCATTGATAAATTGTATTTTCATAGATTTCGATTTTTTTTTTTTTGAATTATTTTGTGTGACATTGTGTTGGAATTGAGCTGTGTTGTTTACCATACAGTTCATTTCGTAAGTATAAGTATAGATGCCACACCTGCGACAGCTAAAACTATGCTTTTCTTGAAAAGCAGTGCCATCTGTTGCATGTAAGAGCAACACACATGCTATACTAGATATGTTACAATTCCAGTTCAATGTTTCTGATTGCATTGATAAATTGAATTTTCCTAGATTTTGATTTATTTTCATTTCGATTTAATTATTTTGTGTGAATTGCATTGGAATTGACCTGTGTTGATTACCAGACCGTTTATTTGTGAGAATAGTGTGATTTTTTATTTTTTCAAATTTTCATTAATTTTTTTTACCGTTTTTCTTATATTTCAGTGATAGGAACATCAGATCACTTGATGTTCCCGATTTTTTGATGGGAACATCAGACCATTTGGGAAGGCATCGGACGAGGGAGTGTGGGAATGGTGAGGATGATGATAGGACGGAAGTGAGAGATGGTGCGGAGGACGAGCGGACAAGGGAGGGGGTAATGGTTGGGAAGGACGAGGGGACAGGGGAGTTTGGGATGGAGGGGACGAGGGGAGGAAGGAATGGAGAATGGTGGGGAGGACAAAGGGACTTGGGAACGGTGGGGAGGACAAAGGGACAGTGGAGTGGGGCATGGTGGGAAAGAAGAGCAGACGGTGGAGTGGGGAATGGTTGGGAGGCCGAGGAGACGGGTGAGGGGGATATGGTGGAGAGAACTGGGGGTCAGGGAAGGTTGCTGTGGGTCAGCAATGCATATGCATTGCTAAGCCACAGCAACGTGTGGCCGGGTACTGCTAGTATATATATATATACATACATATATATATATATATATATATATATATATATATATATATATATATATATATATATATATATATATATATATATATATAATATATATATATGTCGTACCTAGTAGCCAGATTGCCCTTCTCAGCCTACTATGCAAGGTCCGATTTGCCTAATAAGCCAAGTTTTCATGAATTAATTGTTTTTCGGCAACCTAACCTACCTAACCTAACCTAACCTAACTTTTTCGGCTACCTAACCTAACCTAACCTATAAAGATAGGTTAGGTTAGGTTAGGTAGGGTTGGTTAGGTTCGGTCATATATCTACGTTACTTTTAACTCCAATAAAAAAAAATTGACCTCATACATAATGAAATGGGTAGCTTTATCATTTCATAAGAAAAAAATTAGAGAAAATATATTAATTCAGGAAAACTTGGCTTATTAGGCAAATCGGGCCTTCTATAGTAGGCCGAGTACGACGTTCTGGCTACTAGGTACGACATATATATATATATATATATATATATATATATATATATATATATATATATATATATATATATATATATATATATATATATATATATATATATATATATATGTCGTACCTAGTAGCCAGAACGCACTTCTCGGCCTACTATTCAAGGCAAGATTTGCCTAATAAGCCAAGTTTTCCTGAATTAATATATTTTTCTAATTTTTTTCTTATGAACTGATAAAACTACCCATTTCATTATGAATGGGGTCATTTTTTTTATTGGAGCTAAAATTAACGTAGATATATGACCGAACTTAACCAACCCTACCAAATCTAACCTAACCTATCTTTATAGGTTAGGTTAGCTTTGGTAGCCGAAAAAGTTAGGTTAGGTTAGGTAGGTTAGGTAGTCGAAAAACAATAAATTCATGAAAACTTGGCTTATTAGGCAAATCGGGCCTTGCATATTAGGCTGAGAAGTGCGTTCTGGCTACTAGAGGCGACATATATATATATATATATATATATATATATATATATATATATATATATATATATATATATGTCGTACCTAGTAGCCAGAACGCACTTCTCAGCCTACTATGCAAGGCCCGATTTGCCTAATAAGCCAAGTTTTCCTAAATTAATATATTTTCTCTATTTTTTTTCTTATGAAATGATAAAGCTACCCATTTCATTATGAATGAGGTCAATTTTTTTTTATTGCAGGTAAAATTAACGTAGATATATGACCAAACCTAACCAACCCTACCTAACCTAACCTAACCTATCTTTATAAGTTAGGTTAGGTTAGGTAGCGGAAAAAGTTAGGTTAGGTTAGGTTAGGTAGGTTAGGTAGTCGAAAAACCATTAATTCATGAAAACTTGGCTTATTAGGCAAATTGGGCCTTGCATAGTAGGCTGAGAAGTGAGTTCTGGCTACTAGGTACGACATATATATATATATATATATATATATATATATATATATATATATATATATATCATCAACACAAGACAGAACACGAAACAATGGGTATTGAATAGAAGTGTTTGTAGAAAGTCTATTGGTCCATATTTCTTGATGCTTCTATATTGGAGCGGAGTCTTGAGGTGGGTAGAATATAGTTGTGCATTAATTGGCTGTTGATTGCTGCTGTTGACTTCTTGATGTGTAGTGCCTCGCAAACGTCAAGCCGCCTGCTATCGCTGTATCTATCGATGATTTCTGTGTTGTTTACTAGGATTTCTCTGGCGATGGTTTGGTTGTGGGAAGAGATTATATGTTCCTTAATGGAGCCCTGTTGCTTATGCATCGTTAAACGCCTAGAAAGAGATGTTGTTGTCTTGCCTATATACTGGTTTTTTTGGAGCTTACAGTCCCCAAGAGTGCATTTGAAGGCATAGACGACGTTAGTCTCTTTTAAAGCGTTCTGTTTTGTGTCTGGAGAGTTTCTCATGAGTAGGCTGGCCGTTTTTCTGGTTTTATAGTAAATCGTCAGTTGTATCCTCTGATTTTTGTCTGTAGGGATAACGTTTCTATTAACAATATCTTTCAGGACCCTTTCCTCCGTTTTAGGAGCTGTGGAAAAGAAGTTCCTGTAAAATAGGAACTTTGGGAAAAAATGAGAAAAAATTTTCCAAAATAGAATTTTGGAGAATTGATTTTTGATTTACCTCCAACAGTGAAAAGAAATGTACGAATGATTGAGAAAATTCGTGTTAGAATTATTAATCTTACTTTTTCGGTCATATTTAATAATATATGTCTACAGGAAAGACTGCTACCAAAATATACTAATATTAAAGCGCACGACCCAGCAGCAAGGAATGAAGCCTTCACGATAAAATATCGCCAGGATCTGATTCGTGATCAGATATACAAGGCAGAGAATGAAATCAAAGACAACAAAACGCAACTACTTCATGCTACAAACGAGTGGAGAAATAGCAACATCGACGAAAGTATCCGTACCCGCATTGAACAACACCTCGACATCCTCACAGACCAACATCACCTCAGCACTGAAACAACGATTATCAAGAAACTAACAACATTATATGGAGGACCTATGGCAATTCCACGACCAAGAGATGGCTTCCTGAACCTTGCAGGAATTAACCTCACTGAGGACCAAGTCACTCTCCTAAATCTGGGCATAAACTGTCATGTTATGTCCAGACCGAGTGAGATGGCCCGGAAAGTAGAGTTGGAAATTCTGTTGGACGACATATTCGACCTCGAGACACAAAAGAAGGTCACTACCAAAGATACCTTACAAGCAGAACTTATTGCAGAAGGAGGAAAGAATCGAGGCAATTACAGAAGCACCATACTGTCCCCCGAGCTCAAAGCGGCAGCTAAAAGCCTTCGTGAGAACAAGGAGATAGTTGTCAGGAGAGGTGACAAGTCGCCAATATATGTCATTCTTAAAAAAGACGAATATCTGGCGAAAATGAGCATCATACTCTCTGACCAAACTAAGTTGTAAAGGGTAACGAAGGACACTACAGCCGAATTAAAAGCAAAGGTCAACAAACTGATCGAAACTGTGAACGCCAAGAAATCCGGACTCCACCTGCCAAAGATCATTGGGGAATATAAACCTGGATACGCGTATGGAAATGTCAAGACATACAAGCCTGGAAATCCACTTCGGCCAATCATTAGCCAGATACCCACACCCACGTACAGACTGGCGAAGCGACTCAACGGCCTGCTGACTCCTTATGTTCCTTGCGCCTTCAGCCTGAAGTCTCCAAAGGAATTTGTTGACTTACTGCGGGACACACGGGCCACAGGGATAAGAGCCTCGTTGGACGTAGAATCGCTGTTTACCAACGTACCTGTGGACGAGACAATCGGGATGATAGCCGACAGTGTGTATCGTGATCCAGCCTGTACTCCTCTTGACATACCAGAAAATATTCTGAGGAAACTACTCCAAGCTTGTACTAAAGAGGCACCCTTCTTGAGCCCGGATGGGCACATGTATAAGCAAGTAGATGGGGTCGCCATGGGTTCTCCCCTAGGTGTCCTGTTTGCAAACTTCTACATGGGTACCATCGAGCAAAAAGTCTTAGTCGACATGAACTTGAAACCGGCCATATACTGCAGGTATGTTGATGACATTTTTACACAGGTACCTGATGTCAGACATCTGCAGGAGCTGAAGGAGGCATTTGAGCAGAGTTCCGTGTTGCGTTTCACTTACGAGATGGAAAAGGATGGGAAGCTGCCCTTTCTAGATGTAACACTCATGGAAAAGAGCGGAGGTTTCCACACTGCAGTCTACACTAAGGAAACGAACATAGGAATGTGCCTAAATGCCAACAGCGACTGCCCAGACAGGTACAAGAGGAGTGTTGTTAACGCATATGTCGACCGTGCTCTCAGCCACAGCTCAGAATGGAAGCAAGTCGACGAAGAACTCTGTAGGGTAAGGCAGGTCCTAGTCAACAACGGCTTCTCCAATGGTTTCGTCGAAGACATCATAAGAAGGAAAGTGAAACGCCATGCAACCTCTGAAGAGACAACTAACACAACACCTATACCCCCTATTAGACTATTTTACAGGAACTTCTTTTCCACAGCTCATAAAACGGAGGAAAGGATCCTGAAAGATATTGTTAATAGAAACGTTATCCCTACAGACAAAAATCAGAGGACACAACTGACGATTTATTATAAAACCAGAAAAACGGCAAGCCTACTCATGAGAAACTCTCCAGACAAAAAACAGAACGCTTTAAAAGAGACTAACGTCGTCTATGCCTTCAAATGCCCTCTTGGGGACTGTAAGCTCGAAAAAACCCAATATATAGGCAAGACAACAATATCTCTTTCTAGGCGTTTAACGATGCATAAGCAACAGGGTTCCATTAAGGAACATATAATCTCTTCCCACAACCAAACCATAGCCAGAGAAATCCTAGTAAACAACACAGAAATCATCGATAGATACAGCGATAGCAGGCGGCTTGACGTTTGCGAGGCACTACACATCAAGAAGTCAACACCAGCAATCAACAGCCAATTAATGCACAACTATATTCTACCCACCTCAAGACTCCGCTCCAATATAGAAGCATCAAGAAATATGGACCAATAGGCTTTCTACAAACACTTCTATTCAATACCCATTGTTTCGTGTTCTGTCTTGTGTTGGTGAAATTAATACCTTATTAATACCACCTCTTGTTCTGTCTTGGGTTGATGAAATTAATACTCTATTAATACCACCTCTTGTTCTGTCTTGTTTTGATGAAATTAATACCTATTAATGCCACCTCACCCCATCCACCTCACTCAAATGTAGATATAAAATCGGAGATGCGTAAGTTCTATTCAGTTGTGTATTTGTAAACTAAAGTCTTTGAAAATGTAATAAGTTTTACGAAACACGCTCGTGTCGCGTCAGACTAGAAATAAAAATGAATTTTGGAGAATTGAATTTTGATTTACCTCCAACAGTGAAAAGAAATGTACGAAAGATTGAGAAAATTCGTGTTAGAATTATTAATCTTACTTTTTCGGTCATATTTAATAATATATGTCTACAGGAAAGACTGCTACCAAAATATACTAATATATATATATATATATATATATATATATATATATATATATATATATATATATATATATATATATATATATATATATATATATATATATATATATATATATATATATATATGTCGTACCTAGTAGCCAGAACGCACTTCTCAGCCTACTATGCAAGGCCCGATTTGCCTAATAAGCCAAGTTTTCATGAATTAATATATTTTCTCTATTTTTTCTTATGAAATGATAAAGCTACCCATTTCATTATGTATGAGGTCAATTTTTTTTTATTGGAGTGAGGTGGAAGGGGTGATGTGGCATTAACACAAGACAGAACAACACAGACAGTGTTGATGAAATTAATACCCTATTAATACCACATTTTGTTCTGTCTTGTGTTAATGCCACATCACCCCTTCCACCTCACTCAAATGTAGATATAAAATCGGAGATACGTAAGTTCTATTCAGTTGTGTATTTGTGAACTAAAGTCTTTGAAAATGTAATAAGTTTTACGAAACGCGCCCGTGTCGCGTCAGACTAGAAATAAAAATGAATTTTGGAGAATTGATTTTTGATTTACCTCCAACAGTGAAGCGTAATGTACGAAAGATTGAGAAAATTCGTGTTAGAATTATTAATCTTACTTTTTCGGTCATATATAAAAATATATATATATATATATGTATATATATATATATATATATATATATATATATATATATATATATATATATATATACATATATATATATATATATATATATATATATATATATATATATATATATATATATATATATATATATATATATATATATATACATATATATATATATATATATATATATATATATATATATATATATATATATATATATATATATATATATATATATATATATATATATATGTCGTACCTAGTAGCCAGAACGCACTTCTCAGCCTACTATGCATGGCCCAATTTGCCTAATAAGCCAAGATTTCATGAATTAATTGTTTTTCGACTAGCTAACCTACCTAACCTAACTTTTTCGGCTACCTAACCTAACCTAACCCATAAAGATAGGTTAAGTTAGGTTAGGTAGGGTTGGTTAGGTTCGGTCATATATTTATGTTAATTTTAACTCCAATAAAAAAAAAATGACCTCATACATAATGAAATGGGTAGCTTTATCATTTCATAAGAAAAAAATAGAGAAAATATATTAATTCAGGAAAATTTGGCTTATTAGGCAAATCGGGCCTTGCATAGTAACCCAAGAAGTGCATTCTGGCTACTAGGTACGACATATATATATATATATTTATATATATATATATATATATATATATATATATATATATATATATATATATATATATATATATATATATGTATATTGTGACGGTAAAGTGTTGGTGTTTGACTGTTTCAAAAGCTGGGGGCAGGGCCTCGTCACATCACAAAAAAAAAGAGAAAAGTTTGTCCTTTCGTCTGTGGTAAGATAATGGGAAGACACACAAAACACAAGTATATAAACAATGAAATTTTAATTACTCTAGAAAACAAGATATGAATAAAGGCAACCTCATAAAATGCAGGACAAGTCTACAAACAAAATAACATGAATAATCACTGGCAAATGAAAAGTTACACTAAGACAAGTAAGTTACAGTGATAGCAAAATAAAATATGTAATGGGTTCTGGAATACTGGCTTCAAGCTGCCACCTCCCTTAGTACACGAAAGCCAAGGCTTAGTCTACCAGCGAGAGATGTCAACTTCATGGAGCACAAAGATATTCTGACGAGTCTGGCGCGCTGCAGCCCAGACGTCGACTTGTGGTAGTGGTGGCGGAGTGCAGGTGCGACGAGACACCAGCCAATCAGCAACAGGCAGGCAGAGGATGAACAGTTTGCTGGTTACGGCGGGCTGTGGCCAGGTGTTGGGGTGTGCAGGGTATGATTTGCTCACTGGGCAAAACGTTTGGCGATACTGGAGGACGTATCTTCTATATAGTATCTTGTACTTTGACGTAATGATGTAGGGAAGAGCAGGCTCAATCTCTCTTGAAAGAGATTATCGTCACAACTCTCCCCCGAAGCCTGCGGTTCTGGAAGAAGTTACGTCTTCATGTGGTGGAGTAATAGTTGGAGTTACTTCTACTTCATAGACTCTGGAGAGAGCGTCGGCTATGATGTTGTCAGAACCCTTGATATAGCAGATCTCCAGGTTGAAATCTTGCAGATATAAAGCCTATCGTAGAAGACGCTGGTTATGGAATTGGGCTTGATGTAAGAAGCGGAGAGGATTGTGGTCTGAGAAGATGGTGGTAGACCTGGCACCTTGTAGGTATGGAGCAAAGTGCTGGAGATTCAGGACGATGGAGAGTAGCTCCTTTTCAAAAGTGCTGTAGTTCCTCTGGTGGGGTTTCAACTTGTAGCTGTAGTAGCTGACAGGTAGAACCTCCTCGCCTCGTTGCTGCATCAGGACACCACCGATGCCGGTACCACTGGCGTCGACATGAAGGACGAAAGGCTTGGTGATATCTGGCGAGGCGAGAATGGGATTAGAACAGAGGAGGAATTTGAGTTGTTCGAAAGCAACGGTTTGCTGCATGGTCCAATTATACCGTTGCTTGGGACTGGTTAAAGTGATTAATGGTGTGGCGACTGTACTAAAATTTCTCACAAACCTACGGTAGTAGGAGGCAAGACCAAGGAAGCGCAGGAGCTGCTTCCTGGTGGTAGGCTGTGGATAATGCTGGATGGCTTGGGTATGTGTGTCTAACGGAGCTAGGCTGCCACTCCCAATTACATGACCCAGATAACGCACTTTACCTTTGGCGAAGGTGGACTTGCCCAGGTTGATGGTGAGGCCGGCTGTCAGGAGCTTGGCGAACAGTCGTTGCAAAATTTTTTTAAATATGCTTAGGAAAGGTGAGTGTCGATTTGGATCAACATGTAGGTTTTTCCATCCTGACATGTGCCAAACCTCACTGGAGGACAGAAAATGCTATGATCTCAGCTGCCCACACTTTCACGTGAAAGGCACGGAACGCTACATAAAGAGTGGCAAGCAAGATAATGAATTTGGAGGAAACTATAAATTTTTTGTACCAGACCGGCAGAGAATTCAAAAGGAGCAGCATGGAGAGTGTATGGAATTGGATGCCAGATCCACTTGCATTCCAGAATTACAGATACAATTACCCACCGAAAGGGAACTACAACTACGACAGACAACTGCCCTACAACAATCAGTACTAGTCAGAACAAACTCATTATGTCCACGAATAATGGACTTGCCGAAAAAGTCTCCCATTCAAACTATCACTAATAGAGTAACCTCATTCATCTTTGCCAACATACAAGGACTGAAAACAAGAACAAACAACAAAGTACAGTTCATAAATGGCCTCCTCACGGAGTCAAATGCAGTATTTGGAGCTTTCACAGAAACCCATGCAGGGGAATTGTTGGACAGTGAGATCTGGATTCCAGGATATAACCTATACAGGTGCAATAAGAAAATTAGGTCACATGGAGGAGTGGGTCTGTATATTAGGGAAGACCTTGTATGCTCGGAGTTCCTAAACGTTACAAATGAGGTGGTAGAGGTACTGGGAATAAAAATAGAGAAAATAAATTTAGTGATTAGACTAATATACAAACCGCCAGATGCAACGGCTGAGGAATTCACAGAACAGATAAGCAAAATAGAGAATAGCCTTGATAATTTGGAGAACCCGATACCTGATATTATCTTCCTAGGTGACTTCAACTTGCCTAGTCTCAGGTGGAAAATAGCAAACAATAATATTATACCAGGAAATCTATCAGGACCTAACCAACCACAGATTAGAGAACTACTTAGATTCTGTGACAAATTTTCACTCAATCAGCAGATATCGGAGCCAACGAGAAATGAAAATATTCTAGATCTGGTCTTTACGAACAATGAAGACATTATCAGAGACATTACGATATCAGATACCACATATTCAGATCACAAGCTCATTGAAGTGCAAACGACCATCAATACTCAGAATAGACCTAAAACGTTGATAAAGCGAGAGGGGCTATTCAGTAAATTCAATTTTAATAATAAAAGGATAGACTGGGAGATAATAAACAGGGAACTTACAAACATTCCATGGGGAACTGTTCTAAGTAATACAAGTCCTACAGAAGAAATAGAAAAAACTGACTTCAGAAGCGTATCAAGTCTGTCTGAAACATGTTCCTTTGAGAAAAGCCAGAAAGAGATCTAACGTAGAAAGAGAACGCAGACGACACTATAAACGCAGGAAAAAAATAACGGAACTGCTTATGCAGACACGAATTTCCCGTCAAAGAAGGAATAATTTAAATAGGGAGATTGAAGAAATCGAGCGGAAATTGAAACACTCATATGAAACTGAAGAAAGGCAGTTAGAACAGAAAGCCATTCAGGAAACAAAGAAAAATCCAAAATATTTCTTCTTATATGCGAAATCAAAAGCAAAAACCACTGCCAGTATTGGACCTATTCGTACAAGTGAAGGTTCATACACGGAGGATGACAAAGAAATTAGTGAAATCCTAAAAAAGCAGTATGAGGACATGTTTAGCACTCCAATAAACAACATGAAGGTGGAAGATCCAGACAATTTCTTTATGCGGGATATTCAAACCCCTGTAAATATAACTGATATAAACACGAGCGCACTAAATTTTGAAAAAGAAATTGAAAACATGCCCATGCACTCGGCCCCCGGTCCAGACTCATGGAATTCAATATTTATAAAGAAATGCAAAGTGCCGGTAGCACAGGCACTCAGAATAGTGTGGAGGAAGAGCTTGGACACGGGGGAGATACCAGATGCACTTAAAGTAGCAGACATAGCCCCTCTACACAAGGGAGGGAGCAAAGCATTGGCAAAAAATTATAGACCAGTTGCACTAACATCGCACATCATAAAAGTATTTGAGAGTGATTAGGAGTCAGGTCACCAATTTCATGGAGACCAATGACCTTAACAACCCAGGCCAACATGGATTTCGAGCGGGAAGATCGTGCCTCTCACAGCTACTTGAGCACTACGACAAAGTCACTGAGGCATTAGAAGAGAAACAGAATGCTGATGTGATATACACGGACTTCGCAAAGGCTTTCGATAAATGTGACCATGGCGTGATAGCACACAAAATGAAGTCAATGGGAATAACCGGTAAAGTAGGACGCTGGATACTCAGTTTTCTGTCAAACAGGACTCAGCGAGTAACTGTCAACCATATAAAATCTAGTCCAAGTGCAGTGAAAAGCTCTGTACCTCAGGGTACAGTCCTTGCCCAGCTGCTTTTCCTTATTCTCATATCAGATATACACAAAAATACAAGTCACAGCTTCGTATCATCCTTTGCAGATGACACAAAAATCAGTATGAAAATTACACCGGCTGAGGACATTGAAAAACTTCAAGCTGATATTAATAAAGTTTTCGACTGGGCATCAGAAAATAACATGATGTTTAACAGTGATAAATTCCAGGTACTCAGGTACGGTAAAAATGAGGACCTTAAACATAATACAGAGTACAAAACACAATCAAATGTACCCATAGTAGGAAAACAGCATGTAAAGGATTTGGGAATAATAATGTCTGACGACCTAACGTTTAAGGAGCATAACCAAGCAAATATTGCGACAGCCAGAAAAATGATAGGATGGATTACGAGAACTTTCAAATCCAGGGATCCCATCACAATGGTTGCACTCTTCAAGTCACTTGTGTTGTCCCGTCTTGAGTACTGCTCAGTACTCACTTCCCCCTTCAGAGCAGGAGAGATTGCTGAAATAGAGGGAATACAGAGAACATATACGGCACGCATAGATGCAATAAAGCACCTAAATTATTGGGATCGTCTCAAAGCCCTCCAAATGTACTCACTAGAAAGAAGACGAGAGAGATATCAAGTAATATACACCTGGAAGATACTGGAGGGCCAAGTACAAAATCTACACAGTAAAATAACAACGTACTGGAGTAAACGATATGGAAGAAAATGTAGAATAGAACCAGTGAAGAGCAGAGGTGCCATAGGCACAATCAGAGAACACTGTATAAACATCAGAGGTCCGCGGTTGTTCAACGTCCTCCCGGCAAGCATAAGAAATATTGCCGGAACAACCGTGGACATTTTCAAGAGGAAACTAGATTTATTCCTCCAAGGAGTGCCGGACCAACCGGGCTGTGGTGGGTATGTGGGCCTGCGGGCCGCTCCAAGCAAAAGCCTGGTGGACCAAACTCTCACAAGTCAAGCCTGGCCTCGGGCCGGGCTTGGGGAGTAGAAGAACTCCCAGAACCCCATCAACCAGGTATCAACCAGCTGGAGCAGATGTTCGCTCCAGGTGTTGGAAGCTACGACGATATCATCCAAATAGGCGTACGTGTTATCCAAGCCCTGGATGACGCGGTTGACAGCTCTCTGAAAGGTGGCCGGGGCATTACATAGTCCGAAAGGAAGGCGTTCATATCTGAAAAGTCCAAAGGGAGTGATAAAGGCAGATATTTCTTCGGCTCGCTCAGTTAGACACACTTGGTAATACCCCTTAAGCAAGTCCACTTGGGACAAGTACTGGGCATTACCAATGGCGTCAAGAATGTCATCTATCCTTGGCAAGGGGTATGCATCCTTGACAGTCACATTATTTAATTTACGGTAATCCGTACACAGTCTCACCTTACCTTGGGGTTTTGGCACCAAGATACAGGGTGAGGCCCAGGGGGACTCACAAGGTGTAGCCAGTCCATGATCCAAGAGGTACTGCACCTCAGCACGCATGACTTCCTTCTTGCTAGGGCTGATTCGGTAGAAGGGTTGACGAATCAGCCGGGTGTCAGGGAGCAGTTGGATGTCGTGCTGGGTAACATTACACTCTTGGGGGTCATCTCGGAACAACTCTTGATGTTCTTTGAAGATCTTGACGAGAGGTGCACTATGATTGTCCTGAAAATAATTGGGAAGATCAGTTAGGATTTCCGAATTAGAAAGCGCTGACTCCTTGTCAGTGCTTTCGGGAGGAGAAGCAGGGAAGGTCTCACTGTGGATGTATGGCTCTTTAAAGGAAGAGTAATTAATCATGACAGTACGAGGAGTACCGTTATATAGCTTCAGGAGGTTGACGTGGCACAACTGGGTCTTCCGCCGCCTATCTGGAGTCTCTAGAACGTAGTTGTGGTTGTTTCTGCACTCCTTGATCGGTAGGGTCCTGAAAACCTGTTTTGTAAAGGAGAACCTGGGATAGGGAAATAAGCAAGTACGAAGTCTCCCGGTTTAAATTTCCTTACTTTGCTGGTCTGGTCGTAATGAGTCTTCATCCTCTCCTGTGCTTTCAATAGATTATCTTGGACAAAACTGTGGACCCTCTCTAGAATGTGTTGTAGGTTTTGAAGAAACTGGGGCACATTCTGATGCTCACTGAAGGTGGCATCACGTAGAGAGTCTTTGAAAGCCTTGAGAGGAGTACGGCACTTACGGCCGTAGAGCATCTCATAAGGAGATACTCCTAGGGACTCATTGGGAAGACTTCTAAAGATACACATTATTAGGTCGATTTGCTTATCCCAATCCTTAGAGGTTTCATTACAAAACTTCTTCAGGAGTGCTTTAATAGTCTGACGACTACGCTCAAGAGAACCCTGTGAAGCAGGATGATAGGGGCTGGACAATACCTGTGTGATGTTGAACTCTTCCAGTGTCCTCTTGAAGAGATCACTGGTGATGTTGGTGCCACAGTCGCTCTGAACCTCCCTTGGAAATCCATACTGGGTGAAGATCTTCAATAAGTGTTTCACAACCGTAGCAGCCGTAATGTTCTTTACTGGAACTGCTATGGGGAATCTGGTGGTAAGACACAGGATGGTTAAGATATAGGCGTTACCTGAACTGGTCCGAGGTAAAGGACCAACACAGTCTATAATAAGTCTGTTGAAAGGTTCCGCAGGCACCTGTATGGGAGTCAGTGGTGCTCTGGGAATAGAGATGTTCGGTTTGCCTGCCATCTGACATGTATGACACTGTTTGACGCTATTTACCATACCTGGCCAGTTGTAGTCTTGACGGATTCCATGGTAGGTCTTGTTAAATCCGTAGTGGGAGAGTGCTCCGTGGCCAGGTGTAGAATAGTGAGCCGCAGGCTGGCAGGAATCACTAGTTGTTCGACGTTGGCCCAATCGTCCTCCTCCTTCAGTTTACTGGGTCTATATCTGCGGTAGAGCAACTCGTTCTCTAGGAAGAACCCAGGAATACTGTCAGGTTGAGTCTCAGCCTGGAAAAATAATGGTGTCAAGGTAAGATCTTCCCTCTGTAACTTACGGAACTCCAACTTGGTCAGATTCGGGGGTAGTTTCTGAGGGTCTTGAGGGACAGCGGTAGCAGTAGAGTCAGCTGGCTGTGGTCGTGCAGCTTGTGCACGGGTGGTCACTAAAACCGGAGGAGAAACTTCATCACTCTCTTGAACCTTTGCTGGAACATACTCAAAGATGGGATTATCCTTTGCAGAGGTACACACCTGGGGTTTGTCCATGACGATCAGGTTGGTCGTTAGTTTCAGAGTCTATCTTACCTTGCTCTAAGAGATGATCCAGTAACAGGTTATACAGTTCATTTTTGTTGGCTCCATGGGGAACATCTAGTTGATACTCATGTGCAAGAGTTTGTAATTCAGTCCTCTTGGCACGACTTAAGGTCCCTATTTCACCTGCTGGATCTGCACGGAAAGCTTGGAGACGAAACATGGTGAAATTAGCAAATAAATGCACAACGAATATACTGTTGTGATATGGTGAATGTCAGAAACAGGACAACGTGGCAACTGGTACCTATCCTGTGGAATCTTTAACAATTAATGTTAATTTCAAGATGATAATGATTAATAAATCAAGGTCGTAGGAAATCTTGTACCCAGTACTCATGTAAGAGGATAAGGGCAAGAAAATCCTACTAAACAAGCGAAACTGAGTTTCTAAAACAAATGAAACAGTTAATTGTCTCAAAGTAAAATTGGTAGTCCAAGAATGTAGGCATACCTTGCCGAGTCTATAGGACATAAGCAAGTTTTTCCCACTGAAATTAATATGATACTTACAGAATTAGCGAACTTTTGTGCTCTGAAAAAGAAGGCTAATTCCCTACCAATGTAAATATCATCATCTCTGACCGACGTGTAGGAGTGCGAGGTGTCAACTGGTGACGAGAACTGCTGCTGAGGTCCCAATTCAGCAACTAAAGTTCGTGCGAGAGGAACTATGGCCCTCTTTATCCTCTTACTGTCAGATTGCAGAAGATTAGGTGCACTTGACCCGGGGACAGACCACAGTACCAGGGTACCAATATGATGATCTGCCGAAAATATGAGAAATATCCTAGGGACAAAAGATGGTAAACACGAGTAATAACACGGAGGGAGAGATGACCAATTAAGAGAATGACTGAGGCCTACAGTCACCACGTAATCCAAAGTTGTCTCACCTTCACCATATGCTACTCTCGGAATGCACAATACACACAGCACCATATGAAAATAAAATTGAATATTAAAAATAGTAAAAAGCTACGTTACCAAAGCCAAATACGCTTACCACAAATTTACTACTTGGCACCAGTACCTGAGTGAAGCTCCGTGGACAGGCCCCCACGTAATGTGACGGTAAAGCGTTGGTGTTCGGCTGTTTCAAAAGCTGGGGGCAGGGCCTCGTCACATCACAAAAAAAAGAGAAAAGTTTGTCCTTTCGTCTGTGGTAAGGTAATGGGAAGACACACAAAACACAAGTATATGAACAATGAAATTTTAATTACTCTAGAAAACAAGACATGAATAAAGGCAATCTCATAAAATGCAGGACAAGTCAACAAACAAAATAACATGAATAATCACTGGCAAATGAAATGTTACGCTAAGACAAGTAAGTTACAATGATAGCAAAATAAAATATGTAATGGGTGCTGGAATACTGGCTTCAAGCTGCCACCTCCCTTAGTACACGAAAGCCAAGGCTTAGTCTACCAGCGAGAGATGTCAACTTCATGGAGCACATAGATATTCTGACGAGTCTGGCGCACTGCAGCCCAGACGTCGACTTGTGGTGGTGGCGGAGTGCAGGTGCGACGAGACACCAGCCAATCAGCAACAGGCAGGCAGAGGATGAGCAGTTTGTTGGTTACAGCGGGCTGTGGCAGGGTACGATTTGCTTTCTGGGCCAAACGCTTGGCGATACTGGTGGACGTATCTTCTATATAGTATCTTGTACTTTGACGTAATGATGTAGGGAAGAGCAGGCTCAATCTCTCTTGAAAGAGATTGAGCCAATATATTAATATATAAATATATTGGTGTATACTGGCAGCAGGTTTTCTTTCAAACATGTTTCATTGAATATGACCGCATATTCTGTATTTATTATTTTCTGGTTTAGGGCTTCTATCCCTCTAACTATTTTCTTAGCATCAGGGCTTAATTGAAATTGGAGTTCTCCAAAACTCATTTTCGTACTTTAAAGGTGAAGAAAAGAAGTGATTTACTATAGAGTGTATTACACTTATTTGTATAATTTGCACGACGTTTCGAACCTCCATGGTTCATTCTCAAGTGAACAGATCTTACAATACTAGTTGATTTTATACCCGCATTAGGTCAGGTGATAATACAATGAAGGTGAAAACATGGGGGGATACATAAGGGATAAACATAGGGGCTGCAGAAGGCTTATTGGCCCATACGAGGCATCTCCTATCCAAACACAAAGATTAATCCAGTGTAATTGGCCTGTTATGTTGGACATTGTCTTCTGTGTTGGCATCGATATGTTCTTGTCTTGTCCTTACTCTCATGGTGTAATACACTCCATAGTAAATCACTTCTTTTCTTCACCTTAAAAGTACGAAAATGAGTTTTGGAGAACTCCTATTTCAATTAAGCCCTGATGCTAAGAAAATAGTTAGAGGGATAGAAGCCCTAAACCAGAAAATAATAAATACAGAATATGCGGTCATATTCAATGAAACATAAATATAATATATATATATATATATATATATATATATATATATATATATATTTTATTAAATATGACCGAAAAAGTAAGATTAATAATTCTAACACGAATTTTCTCAATCTTTCGTACATTATGCTTCACTGTTGGAGGTAAATCAAAAATCACTTCTCCAAAATTCATTTTTATTTCTAGTCTGACGCGACACGGGCGCGTTTCGTAAAACTTATTACATTTTCAAAGACTTCACAAATACACAACTGATTAGAACTTGCGTTTCCCTGATTTTATATCTACATTTGAGTGAGGTGGGAAGGGTGATGTGGCATTACATTTGAGTAAGGTGGGAAGGATGATGTGGCATTAGAGGATATTAATAGGGTATTAAAAGTATCAACACAAGACAGAACACGAAACAATGGATATTGAATAGAAGTGTTTGTAGAAAGCCTATTGGTCCATATTTCTTGATGCTTCTATATTGGAGCGGAGTCTTGAGGTGGGTAGAATATAGTTGTGCAATAATTGGCTGTTGATTGCTGGTGTTGACTTCTTGATGTGTAGTGCCTCGCAAACGTCGAGCCGCCTGCTATCGCTGTATCTATCGATGATTTCTGTGTTGTTTACTAGGATTTCTCTGGCGATGGTTTGGTTATGGGAAGAGATTATATGTTCCTTAATGGAGCCCTGTTGTTTATGCATCGTTAAACGCCTAGAAAGAGATGTTGTTGTCTTGCCTATATACTGGGTTTTTTGGAGCTTACAGTCCCCAAGTGGGCATTTGAAGGCATAGACGACGTTAGTCTCTTTTAAAGCGTTCTGTTTCGTGTCTGGAGAGTTTCTCATGAGTAGGCTGGCCGTTTTTCTGGTTTTATAGTAAATCGTCAGTTGTATCCTCTGATTTTTGTCTGTAGGGATAACGTTTCTATTAACAATATCTTTCAGGACCCTTTCCTCTGTTTTATGAGCTGTGGAAAAGAAGTTCCTGTAAAATAGTCTAATAGGGGGTATAGGTGTTGTGTTAGTT
>NC_091215.1:1511231-1518731 GCF_040958095.1 Procambarus clarkii | reverse complement strand
CCATCTTCACTACACTCTATCATCACTACACACTATCTTCATTACACACTATTTTTTACTGTAACCATCTTCACTACACACTATCTTCATTGTAACTATCTTAACTACACACAAAAACTTCACTATAATCATTTTCAGTACACACAATATCTTCACTGTAATCATCTTTATTATACAATAGTTTCATTACTGTAACTTTACAACACAGTCGTCAGTGGTGTCGATCTTCACTACAAATGACAATCATCACTAACCATAGTTACTAGCACTATCGCACTATCTTCACCACAGTAATCGTCTTAACTAATGACAACCCTCATCATTGTAACCGTATTTACTTCACACAACCTGAAACACTGTAACCATCTACACTGTAACGACCAGCCTCGTAACTGTAGCCATCTTCCATATATACTTAAATTTTCATCACCACCACCACAGAACACCCACCACCATCACTACACATCACCACCACACAACACCTAACGGCACTACAGAACACCACCACACAACAACTATCATGAATACACATCACCACCACACAACACCTACCGTCACTTCACATCACCACCAAACAACACCTATCATCACTACACATCACCACCATACAATACCTACCATCACTACACATCACCACCAAACAACACCCACCTTCACTACACATCACCACCACACAGCACCTACCGTCACTACACATCACCACCACACAACACCTACCGTTACTACACATCACCACCACACAACACCTACAATCACGACACATCATCATCCGAGAGTAGAAATTATCCAAACACTAAACACCACAAGCTAATGTGAACAGGACTTCATTAGCACCATATGGGAAGTTACCAAACAAAAGAACATCATTTAAAAATCTAAAATAAGAGGATTCCAATTCCACACATACTACATATATGAGACCATTACCTGAGTATGCAGCGACAGCTAGGAACCCATACCTATGAAGCATAAAAAAAACTTGGAAAAATGGTCGAAATTTTGCCACAGGATTAATTCCACAATTAAGAGTCTTCAGCTTCGAGTCGAAGACATGTTGTAAAAAAAAAGAGAGAAGAGAGAGAGAGAGAGAGAGAGAGAGAGAGAGAGAGAGAGAGAGAGAGAGGAGAGAGAGAGAGAGGAGAGAGAGAGAGAGAGAGAGAGAGAGAGGGAGAGAGAGAGAGAGAGAGAGAGAGAGAGAGAGAGAGGAGAGAGAGAGAGAGAGAGAGAGAGAGAGAGAGAGAGAGAGAGAGAGAGAGAGAGAGGGAGAGAGAGAGAGAGAGAGAGAGAGAGGGAGAGAGAGAGAGAGGAGAGAGAGGAGAGAGAGAGAGAGAGAGAGAGAGAGAGAGAGAGAGAGAGAGAGAGAGAGAGAGAGAGAGAGAGGAGAGAGAGGGAGAGAGAGAGAGAGAGAGAGAGAGAGAGAGAGAGAGAGGGGGGGGAGGGGAGAGATACACACACAGAAACTCAGAAAAAGAAACACAGCCAGAGAAAGAGAGATATAGACAGACAGAGAGAAGCAGAGACAAAGAAAGAGGAAGTGAATGAGACAGACAGTAGATAATGGGATGGATGGATAGACGAATAGGCGGATGAATAAATAAATAATCCGTAAGAGCCGTGATGGGGGTTCCAACCTATACGCTGGGTGTTCCCAACCACATGCTCCAGGTGACTAGGCCATGACACGGGCAAAAACATTGCTACCTGGAGTACTGCTGCATCCACTGGAGCCGAACCAATGGTTTCACACAATCCCCCCGCCCCCCCTCCCAATGCACTCTGGCTCTGTCATTTTGGAATGGTCTGACTCTGACGCTCCTCCTTTAACACACAGAGAGTAATCACAATATCGTGATATATCAATGAGAAAATCCGTAGGAGTCGTGACGAGGGTTCGAACCTATATGCTGGGTGTTCCCAGGCGCCCACTCTTTGTGTATTGAAGGAGGAGCGTCAGAGATAGAACATTCCTAAATGATAGAGCCAGACTGCATGGGGGGATTGTGAGAAACCATTGCTTCGGCTTCAGTGGAAGTCTCTAGATGTTAGAGCATCAAAATGCTCTTACATCTGGCAAGGACGAAATCGCCCGCCATTTGCAATTTGAGGAACAATCCTGTGTATAAACCTACCCAGCAATTAACATTCCTTCTTTAACAATACCTATCTGAAAAGTCTATAATTTAAATAACACTAATCCAATGTATAATCCTACACATTCAGGGCCAATCACACCAAATAACATACATTAGTGAAGAGTTCCTACATCATCTGCATGTCAATAAATGCCATACGACCCTGATCCATCTGCCACAGAGCAGTACTGGACACAGGGTCGTAACATCCTCTCACTGTGTACACCCAACACATAGACAATTATATATTTCATTAGAAACAGACAGATACAGAGAGGCAGAGACAAAGACAACTAGAGACAGAGACAGATAATAGATAAATGGATGAATTGATGGCTGGAAAGATGGATAGACAGATAAGTAGATTGATGGTTAGATGGATGTTTAGGTAAAAGAATGGATAAACGAATAGATAGATGGACAGACAAATAGAAAGATAGTTTGATGAATTAATGGATATAATGATGATTAAGTGCTTGAGATAGATATATGAAAAGAAAGCAAGATTGACAGATAGACGGATGGAAAGCTAGATGGATAGTTAGCTAGATGGATAGAAAGCTAAATGGATAGATTTATGGATAGATGGCTGCACAGATGGATGGATAAATAACTGCAAAGATGGATGGATAGAAAACTGGATGGATAGATGAATATAGATAAATGGACAGCGAAAAGGCAGATGAAAGGATAGAAGAGTGAATAGATAGGGGATGTTTAGATGCATGGGTGTGTAAATGGATGGATAGATATTTTTCAATTTTATCTTTTTATTTTACTTAATTATTTACATATACAAGCGCTCTTACATTCTTGTACATTCTTGCACACGTCAATAGATGGATATATGGATGGATAAAGGGAAAGACGGATAGACAGAAGTATTGACAAATAGACAGAAGAGTTGATGTATGGACAAATGAGTAGACGTACAGGTGGACAGAGAGAAAGTTAGATACAGGATATATGGATTGCTAGATGGGTAGATTGAAAGATAAATGAATAGATAGATTCTTAAATAGATGAATGAATGGATAGTTTGTTAGATAGATGAACAGACAGATGAATGCATTGATTGCTGGGGAAGTAGATGGATGGATAGAGGGATGGATAGAAGACTAGACGTATGAGAGATGGATGGATAGAAGATAGATTAATGGATATGTAGGTGTTACGGCCCTCTCGGGTCGCAACCGGGTTCTTTCTCTGATGTTGTTACAGGGAGGGTATCCGGCCCCAAGCTAGTAGTGGCTTTCAAGGGATGTGATCCGTAACGCAAGTAAAATAAAAGGGGAAGGGAGACAAAGGCAAAAACTTAATAATATAATTATTACCGTCACCATAAATAATATAACGATTATCACAAGGGGGAGGAATAAACACTATAATGTACGACGTAGTCTTCCTCTGAAGACTCTGGACGTTCACGGTGCTCAATGATGCTAAGCTCTTGGTCCTCTTGTGGCCCCACGACGAATCCTTCGATTCTCTTGAGTCTACCCTGGCCACAGGCCAGCCAAATCACAGTTCCACTGGGGGCACCGTCGTGGAGGCCATCAACCACAAGTCCAGCCGGTAGCTGGCAGGTTCCAATCAGCGACGCTGGTTAGGCCACTCCACGACCGATACTAGGGTAGCGAGCCCTAGTCAGGAGCCTCGTGTGATCCCACAGACCACTCTCCTCGCCACAACACCCCAGTGGTTAAGCGTCTCCACCAGTCAGTCCCGGGTACGACAATCCTTCAGCTGCCACGTCACAGGCAGGCTAACACCACAGTGTCATCCGGGGGGTGACTCACAGCTGCTGCAGCAAATACTTGGAGACAAGACGGCTGCCTTGGGTAGACTGATCCAACGTTCATTACAGCAGTCGCAAGTCGACTCTGTAATCAGACACGTCATCAGTACTAGGGACACTCTAGGGCACGTCACTTACCGGCTCAGACGCAAACACCCACCTATCCACTCCATAGATGGCGTTGCTGTCTAAGCGCCACCTCACCAGAGGTCAGCAGCGGCTGTGTTATGAGCTGATCAGGACGGGAAACTAGCCCTTGTGGCTGGTATTTCCTGTCCTCACTTGATGGCGCCGTCCATTTGGAGGGGGTTTCGGGAGCTGACCCACAGATGGCGTGGTCGTCACTGCTCCGTGCTCGGACGCTGGGCTCGGGTCCTCCCCACCAAAAAGAATTTGGTTTGGGTTTCTATAAAGAAAAACACAAACCAAATTAGTACGTGGATACAACTCCACACGGACTCACGTACATATAACCTGGAGTGGTGAGGCTGTCTTGTCCACAGAACTGTACTACTGGGGAACTCTGGCACAAAGGAAACTTGCAGATGGAAGGCAATGACCTGCCTGATGTAATTTTCCACACCTCCACTGCGATGTCAAGCAGGGGCATATTCTCACGTGCCTCGAGTAAGGATTGATATCGATGCGATCTGGGGCGACTCGACACTTCCCTGCGTCGTGGCACCGATGATGGCTGGTTACAGACGGTATTTCTGGTACCGTTCCGGTAGTCCTTCAGGGAGACGGGAACCTGGAATACAGGGGTCTGATAATTTAGAGTAATAGCGATAGTTAAATCAGTACTCACAGCATACTCCTCTACTAGGCCCACACCTAGTCCCAACAAGGCTGCTCGTACATCGAGGATGGCATTCGCTCTGCACCGTCAGGTCGACCAACGTTCCGTATAACGCTGCATTTAGGTTCAGCAATCACGCGGGGGGTGTCAACCTGTCGGAAACAGTCACTCATATTATCATCTCTCGTACCTCCTGTATCTACCATCACCTTCCAGGTCCCTTCTTCGACTGCAACACTCACTGTGCACGTCCCCAATCCCTGGGACCTCTTCTCGATGTTCAAGGGAGCCACCATCCGTCGGGTCCTCCACTGGTCCTTACTGAGAACACATACGAGAACAAAACAAAACAGCGCTAAGAAACATATGGCCAACCGAGGATAAGCTTCCTGAGCTTGTAATGTCCATAGCCAGCTATATCCATTAGCCTGGTTTGGACCGAAGAGGGCACTAGAACCGTCGCACATACCTCACATACCTCCGACGTCTGGGGAATCGCTGGCCGGTTCAATGAACGCTGTACCTTGCCATACCGCAAGTACTCAGATGCCTTCCCTCCAAACTCTTTGGTATCCGTGCGTGCTTGCACACGAGGCCTCTCTTCTCGCTCAGTCGCTTCTGCCTCCCTAACCGCATGTTCCTTATTGGGAGAAGAATCAGGAGACTCTGCTAGGATGTTGTCAATCTGTAGGCGAGAGGAAGGATTAAACATACTTAATTCCGGGTCTGTCTGTACCTGGCGGGTTACAGACAGACTCTGTGGCGCGGGTTCGATTCCCGCACGAGGCAGAAACAAATGGGCAAAGTTTCTTTCACCCTGAATGCCCCTGTTACTTAGCAGTAAATAGGTACCTGGGTGTTAGTCAGCTGTCACGGGCTGCTTCCTGGGGGTGGAGGGCAGGTCAAGGACCGGGCCGCGGGGACACTAAAGCCCCGAAATCAACTCAAGATAACCTCAAGATAACCAAGTCGTTGGCTAGTACCTCGTCAATCCCAGCTATAGGTAGGGTATCGACTACTGCCAACGCACATGTGCCGCTGAAGTAAGGCGAGTCGAGATGTACCGGCACTAAGGGGGCAACATACCGCGTCCTAGGAAACCCAACCAGGATAACCTCTTGTCTCCCATCCACACTCACTCCCTCGGGTAACGAGCTTCTCGCGATCAGGGACTGGGCTGCTCCACTATCTCTGAGCACTACAACTGACCTACCAGTATGATCACTCGATACATACCCGCCTGAAGTGTGAGGGGCGAACAAACTTGGTTCTTCCTGAGTAGTAGTAGACTGGCTTCCTGCTGGTAGTGTCACACAGTTCATCAACATCACCTCCCTACGAGCGCCGCTACCTCTTCTGCCTCGGCACATAGCAGCTACATGCCCTTTCTGCCCACAAGTCCAGCACACCATATTCCTCCTCGGACTCCGGTGTTTCGGACTGCTAGGACTGGTCCTTCGAGGGCTACTTGGGGGCGTCTTCTTAGCACTTTGTGGGACGGGGGTCTCCTCTTCGTCATGACGAGGTTTGTCAAACCGGCGTGGGTAATTCCTAGGAACATACCTAGCGGAAGACCGATGCGTCAGGATGTATTCCTCAGCCATGGTGGCTGCCGCACCCAAGGTCTCTACCTGCTGTTCCTCTAAGTACGTCTTTAGTTCTCCAGCCAGACAGTCTTTGAAGTCCTCTAACAGTATGAGCTGCTCGAGGTCTTCTTTGGTTTCCACCTTCCGAGAGGCACACCATTCCTGGAAAAGTCGCTCCTTGATGGTGGCAAATTCGGTGAACGTGTGCTCTGAGGTCTTTTTCAGGTTCCTAAACTTTTGCCTGTACGCCTCAAGTACCAATTGGTATGCCATGAGCACGACCTTCTTCACCTTGTCATAGTCGCCAGAGTCATCAAGGGACAACGTGGAGTAGGCGACTTGGGCCTTCCCAGTCAAGACGGACTGTATCATGATGGCCCAATTCTCCTTTGGCCACTCCAAAGAGGCTGCGACTTTCTCGAAGGCCGCGAAGAACTTCGAAACTTCCTTCTCGTTGAACTTCGGGACCATTTTGATGTTCCTTACCGGATCGAAACTACTCGTTTCCGTTGTTGGCCTCCGACCACCTAACCGCAATACTTCTAGCTCATGTTGTCTCTCTCTTTCCTCTCTGTCTCGTCGTTCTTGCCTGTCTCGTTCTTCTCTTTCTCTTTCTCGTTCTTCTCTTTCTCTTTCTCGTTTCTCTTCTCTTTCTCGTTCTTCTCTTTCTCTTTCTCGTTCTTCTCTTTCTCTTTCTCGTTCTAATTCTAAACGCCTCATCTCTAATTCTTTATCTTGTTTCTCTCTTTCCATTTCTAATTTCTTCCATTCTATCTCGCGATTTATTTCCAAGGCACGCATTTTGACTGTTAGCAAGCTAATATTCAGCTCACCTGCATCGCTGTCAATGTCACTGCCTTTATCTTCCTTTTCAGTGGAAGCTATTTCCTCACCTTCTTTTGTACCTTGTGCCTCATCTTCCTGTTTTTCTTCGGCCTTCAAATGCCGGTGAACCTTGGACAAGATCTCCACACGGAAATCACTGGCACGGATCTTGATCTCCAGGTAGGCACTCACCAGTACGAGTTCCTGTTTGCCCAGATATTTTAATCTGGCAAGACAGTCCTCCCTGTTCAGAAAAGCCTGAACATCGTCCAGATCGTCGATGGTCGATTTTTCTGCCATTGTCACTGAGATGGAACACTAGCACTTAACACACTGCTCTCACTTTAGCACTTAACGCAC
>NC_091215.1:1504356-1510731 GCF_040958095.1 Procambarus clarkii | reverse complement strand
ACTCGAAAATGTGTAAGCTTGTCTATTCAGTTTCAGTTGTGTGTTTGTAAACTAAAGTCTTTGAAAATGTAATAAGTTTTACGAAACGCGCTCATGTGTCGCGTCAGACTAGAAATAAAAATGAATTTTGGAGAATTGATTTTTGAATTACCACCAACAGTGAAAAGAAACGTATGAAAGATCGAGAAAATTCGTGTTAGAATTATTAATCTTACTTTATATATATATATATTATATATATATATATATATAATATATATATATATATATATATATATATATATAATATATATATATATACATATATATATATTATACATATATATATATATATATATTATATATATATATATATATATATATATATATATATATATTTAATACACATGAGACGATGTGCAGTGACTTAATATCTAACATATTCAGAAATTTGAGTAGGGGTACCGAGTGATGTTTGGGGCCAGAGTTGGATATTGTCCTAATAGCAGCTTTGTGTTGAGTAGTTAGAGGACGTAAATGATTTTGGGTAGTAGAACCACAAGCACAAATACCATAGTTGAGATATGGATCGATGAGGGAGTAATAGAGCGTCACCAGGGCAGGGCGAAGTATATAATATCTGATCTTACATTGAATGCCAACAGTTTTTTAAACTTTTTCTGATATATTTAGAATGTGTCTCCGAAAATTCAGCTTGTGGTCAGTGAGAACGCCAAGGAATTTGCCATCTATTTTGTTACAAATTTGGGTATTGTTTATCTTGAGATTTATTTGATTAAAAAATTTATTGCCAAACAGAATATAGAATGTTTTGTCAATGTTAAGGGTGAGTTTGTTGGCAGTTGGCCAAAGATGGACTTTATTTAGCTCAGTATTCACTGTGACATTTAGAGCAAGGGGGGTCAGGACTGGAGTAAATAAAGGTTGTGTCGTCAGCAAATTGAATTGGTTTGAGGTGCTGGGAGGCATTTGGAAGGTCATTAATGTAGATGAGAAAGAGGAGAGAGCCAAGTATGCTGCCCTGAGGAACACCAATGTTGATGGGTAGGGTGGGAGAAATTGAATTATTCACAGAAACATACTAGAGCCTGTCAGTAAGGTAAGATTTGAGGTATTGCAGGGAGTGACTTCTGACTCCATAAAGATGTAATTTAAGAAGAAGGTTTTGGTGATTGACAGTGTCAAAAGCCTTACGCAGGTCCACAAATAACCCAACAGGTAACTCATTTTTATCAAGAGCTGTATGAATCAAGTTATCATACTAATAAGTGCATCGTTAGTGCTTTTTTTGGGTCTGAAGCCATATTGACAGGAGCTAAGTATATTGTGTTTGGCTAGATAAGAGTAAAGCTGCTTGTAGATTGGTTTTTCAAATACTTTTGACAAATTAGGCAGGATTGATATAGGTCTGAAGTTGTTAACATCAGTGAGATCACCACATTTGTGGACAGGGGTTACTCTCGCTTTTTTTTAGAGTAGCTGGGAAGGTTTGGAGTTCAAGTGATTTGTTGAAGAGCAATGCAATAGCAGGGGCTAAAGATCGGGAGTTTTTTTTGTAAATTAAATTTGATATCTCCTCAAGGGCACTAGACTTGTTTTTAAGGGAAAGGATTAACTCATTAACATCAGTGGAACTTGTAGGCTTTAGGTACAGAGACTGTGGATAGTTACCTGTAAGATAGTCCTGAACATCAGTACTGGAAGATGGAATATCATTTGCAAGGGATGACCCAATGGAAGAGAAGAACATATTGAACTCAATAGCAGTATCAGAGGCTGAAAGCTGACCATCGTTATTGGACAGGAGGATTGGTTTGTTATATAAAATCTTCTTTGATCCCAATATTTGTGAAATTGTGCTCTATGTTTTTTTAATGTTGCCCTTTGTTTGGGTAAATTTATCTTCGTAGTATTTAGTTTTGGCTCTTCTAATTATTTTAGATAGCAATAACGAGCAATTCTTTGAAAATTCTTTGGAGACGATTCCTAACCTATACCTCTTCTCAAGGTCATGTATTTTTATTAATGGATTTAGGTATTCTTTGTAAGCCAAGGATTGTTTTGCCTTTTGGTTGGGACTTGTTTCGTTAGCATAGGACAGTGGGTGTTATAAAGGCTGAGTTTTTTTGAAGAAAAGATTGCACTGCTAGGTTGATGTCCCCTATGTTACCTAACTCGGACTCCCAGTTGACATTAGCAGCAGCAGCAGCTATAAAATTGCCTGTAGCAGTTTCATTGTGCAGCCTAAAGCTTAACTCCCTTGTCTCTAGAAGTGGTTTGTTAATGTTAGTTAAGAGAAATGTGGGGTAATGGTCTGTAGTGCTATCGATGATTATACCTGAAGAAAGGGAGAGGTTATGTTGGTCCAGATGTGATCTAGAGTCGTGGCAGTGCTATCAGTGATTCTAGCAGGTCTAGTGATAACAGGCCTACTAACAGAACATGTAACAATTTATAGTGCTTATTATAATTTACTGGGAACAATTAATATTTCTCAAACGAAAACTACGAGCCTTCAATAGGATGTAGCTGAATCTGTAATATTCCAAGAGCATAGACTACAGGAGGCAAATTTCACAACCCATGTGCTACCTGAAAACTGCAATATTCCTTAAAATTGAACCACTCATTAATATTATGTTGTCTAAGGCGATGGACGGGTACTATTAGACGTAAATTGGTACGTGAGGAAGAGTTAGTGCCTTGAAAAAAAATAACTGGGAATATACCACATATGTACTAATTGATAAGTAACATACTGACTATAAGCATTAAGTCATATATGTGCTGTCTTGTGCAAGAGCGGGTTGCATTGTTGCTCGGTCCCTCCTTCTCCACTCCTCCCAATTGGATCATACTGGTTCCTGTACTCCTACAATTATTTTTGCTCTTTTCCTTTACAACATTTGTTCAGTGCATTTTGCAGCTTCCTGTGAGGTACCTGCTTTCATAGCTGCTGCCTCTAAAGCGGTCTTGACACTTGTTGTTTTGCAGTATTTCTGCAAACGACAGTCACCTTGGAAGGAGCCCTCCATCAGCTTCGTCCCCAGTTTCCAGGAGGTTGCATACCCTGTACTGGTTCAAATTCTGATTTTCCCTGAGTCTCTTTATTTCCTCCTTGGCTTCCTCCAGCTCACTCCTTTGACTCTGTAAAAATGAATGCATTTCCTGCAGGTCCCTGCTGAATCCCATTTTCATTTTCTGCAGGTTTCTGCTGAATCCCATTTGCATTTCCTGCAGTTCTCTGCCGAATCTCCCTAATGCCTGGCTGATCCATTTACAGGTAGTATCCACCATTCTTCCCTGTCCATGTGTGTGGTGATGTCTCTCGATCATTTTCCCTGGCTGAGGGGGTAGGGTAGGATGGGTGAAAGAGAGTGAGAGAGAGAGTTTAATCAAATTAAACTTGACTCATAGAGAAATCTGGACGCGTTCAAGACGGTGTCAGGAAGGAATATGTCTCTTGGAACAACTCCACGCAGTAGGCAGATGTCAGTCGAGATGTACGGACATACTAACACTCATTAGAATGTGGCGCCATGTTTGTGCACACACCAGGTAGCAGAGGACACGCTTGGGCAAGTTCTACTGATCTTCCTGTGAAAATTCGAGCTGAGAGATGTTAGTGTTTCCTGTTAGTTATAGAAATCTTCACAAGATAAAATATAGTGCAACATTTTCGTTTGACAGATAAGTTATGTGATCACTAGAGCTATAGGTCAAACAGTTAGGACGAAGGCTACCCACCCAAGAAGGGTGAGCATCATTATATTAACAACCGTTTCCTTCAATGTATATAGCCCTCAAATAATTTACTTGTGTTACGATGTACTTATTTCGCATGTGAAATCGAGTGGGGAAGGGGATGGCTACAACGAACTATTCTCTACCTACATTTGTCTGGATGCCATATTAATTCGAGGATACTCAGTGTGGCTCACATGTTCTAGACGGGTGTATGACGGCAAAATCAATAAATCACCTTTAACAGCTAAGCTGTATTTGGTATTCAATAACACATTTAACAGTAGACTAACCCTTAATAATATCTTAGTAACCTATTGGTATTCAATTGATTTATTGTTAGATAGGCTATGTACATGTAAACCCCCCCAAATTGTGTGGACTGGGTAAAACCTGGCAGGAAATTATTTAAAGATACAGTCCACTAGAAATACAGTCCATTTATTAAGTCTATCATTTAATGTAAATTTAGAAGTAAATATTATAATAACAATATAACAAATAAGTTCCTGCTAGGAAATTCTCCAAAGCTAGTTACCTAAAGTTGGTGGTGGGTCATCTAAGAAAATATAACTGGGAGAGGACTTCCTTACAGGTTATGCAGTACATGTGGTATATGGCAACAGGTTCTGCCCTAGCAAACATACAACTTAACTGTCCCAATTTTCCGCTGGTTACATCTTGTAATAATGTTGATACATCTTGTTAAAACATTTTTATAAAGTATTAGAACGTTGTTACAACTAGCTATATTAGTTGTTACATCTGGTTAGGAGTCAAAATTTGTTTGAACGTTGTAGTAACGTCGTAGTTTCGTTGTGTCTTTGGTGGGGCTGATGTGAATTCCCCATATTCAACATGATTCCTTCTTTTAAAACATTAGACGTGGCTATGTGTCTTAATAAGGTGCCATAGGCATCAGAAAGATGTCAGTTGAGAGAACTGCTTTTTGTTTATTTGTATTATTTTCTGCTGAGGGGAACAGGTGGAGACAAGTGTGTCCGGAAACTCACAAATTGAATAAGACTCAGTTCGAGTTTTGGTCGTTTGTTGCTGCTCAGTAAGAGCGACAAGGGTTTGGTGAACAAGTATTGAGCAAAGATAACCGTCTAGCTAAAATAATAACCAACCTCACACTCCTCAAAGAATACTTACCAGCAAATACTCTTCACCACACTATCTTGTGACTCTCAAAAGTTCCAAACCAGTAACAACAAGTCACATTACTGTCATATATGGCTCAAACTTAGACACTTGTGGTCAGCTATTAACAGTCAACACACTGTCATATATTGCTTCCTTTCAAACGTAACAAGTGAAGGATAAGCATGATGCTAGTGCCGGTAATATTCGAAAATTAATATTATTCAAGAGCACGAAATATATGAAGGAAGAATATAATACTAGAAAACGTCAAGATTGAAGGATGAACTGGATGGTAATGTTCGTAATATATAGTGGATGAACATGACAGAGGAACACATAGTAACTGAGTGAGGAACAGGAAAGTAGATCAGGTAATATATGAAGGCTGAAAATGATAATGCTCCACTTAATAATCCTAACTAATGCTTTCTAATTTTAAGTCACGTATCGTCACTGATTTAAACTGGATAAATTTTAAATCTGTAAATACATAGGTTAATATTGTTTTTGAAATATTAATTATTGAACTAATTACCAGGTAACAATAGACGTGGAAACGCAGGGCGCACAGGTTTGACATCTATATAAATAAAAATGGAAGTGTTCGTTAGTTCAAAATCGCTAATCTCCGAAAGTACTTCACCGATTGCTTTGAAATTTTCACACAATGTTCTCTTCGCATTCGAGCAGGTTTTTATATACATAGTATATAGATGTCACGTCTGTGACGGTAAAAAAAAAAACCGTGCTTTTTCTGAAAAACTGTGTTTGTTATGTGAGGGAAATCTACAAAACTTCTTTATCGAATGCTTTGAAATTTTGACACAAGGTTGCATTCGAATAGGCGCGTATTTTTGTATATCTACTATATACATGCCTTCCCTGTGACAAGAAAAAAACATGCAATTTGTTTTAAAACAGCGCCATCTGTTGGACGTAAGGCCAACACACGCTCTAATCTCCGAAAGTTCTTCGCCAATTGCTTTGAAATTTTATCACAACGTTAAATTCGAATAGGCGTATCTTTTTATATACTTACTATAGAGATGCCACCCCTGTGACAGGTAAAAACATGCGTTTTTGAAAAACAGCGCCATCTGTTGCACTTAATGGCAACATGCACGCTATGCTAAATATATCACGAATTCCATTTCAATGTTTCCAATTGCATTGATAAATTGTATTTTCATAGATTTCGATTTTTTTTTTTTGAATTATTTTGTGTGACATTGTGTTGGAATTGAGCTGTGTTGTTTACCATACAGTTCATTTCGTAAGTATAAGTATAGATGCCACACCTGCGACAGCTAAAACTATGCTTTTCTTGAAAAGCAGTGCCATCTGTTGCATGTAAGAGCAACACACATGCTATACTAGATATGTTACAATTCCAGTTCAATGTTTCTGATTGCATTGATAAATTGAATTTTCCTAGATTTTGATTTATTTTCATTTCGATTTAATTATTTTGTGTGAATTGCATTG
>NC_091215.1:1481856-1501856 GCF_040958095.1 Procambarus clarkii | reverse complement strand
TTTTATAGTAAATCGTCAGTTGTATCCTCTGATTTTTGTCTGTAGGGATAACGTTTCTATTAACAATATCTTTCAGGACCCTTTCCTCCGTTTTAGGAGCTGTGGAAAAGAAGTTCCTGTAAAATAGGAACTTTGGGAAAAAATGAGAAAAAATTTTCCAAAATAGAATTTTGGAGAATTGATTTTTGATTTACCTCCAACAGTGAAAAGAAATGTACGAATGATTGAGAAAATTCGTGTTAGAATTATTAATCTTACTTTTTCGGTCATATTTAATAATATATGTCTACAGGAAAGACTGCTACCAAAATATACTAATATTAAAGCGCACGACCCAGCAGCAAGGAATGAAGCCTTCACGATAAAATATCGCCAGGATCTGATTCGTGATCAGATATACAAGGCAGAGAATGAAATCAAAGACAACAAAACGCAACTACTTCATGCTACAAACGAGTGGAGAAATAGCAACATCGACGAAAGTATCCGTACCCGCATTGAACAACACCTCGACATCCTCACAGACCAACATCACCTCAGCACTGAAACAACGATTATCAAGAAACTAACAACATTATATGGAGGACCTATGGCAATTCCACGACCAAGAGATGGCTTCCTGAACCTTGCAGGAATTAACCTCACTGAGGACCAAGTCACTCTCCTAAATCTGGGCATAAACTGTCATGTTATGTCCAGACCGAGTGAGATGGCCCGGAAAGTAGAGTTGGAAATTCTGTTGGACGACATATTCGACCTCGAGACACAAAAGAAGGTCACTACCAAAGATACCTTACAAGCAGAACTTATTGCAGAAGGAGGAAAGAATCGAGGCAATTACAGAAGCACCATACTGTCCCCCGAGCTCAAAGCGGCAGCTAAAAGCCTTCGTGAGAACAAGGAGATAGTTGTCAGGAGAGGTGACAAGTCGCCAATATATGTCATTCTTAAAAAAGACGAATATCTGGCGAAAATGAGCATCATACTCTCTGACCAAACTAAGTTGTAAAGGGTAACGAAGGACACTACAGCCGAATTAAAAGCAAAGGTCAACAAACTGATCGAAACTGTGAACGCCAAGAAATCCGGACTCCACCTGCCAAAGATCATTGGGGAATATAAACCTGGATACGCGTATGGAAATGTCAAGACATACAAGCCTGGAAATCCACTTCGGCCAATCATTAGCCAGATACCCACACCCACGTACAGACTGGCGAAGCGACTCAACGGCCTGCTGACTCCTTATGTTCCTTGCGCCTTCAGCCTGAAGTCTCCA
Source organism: Procambarus clarkii (assembly GCF_040958095.1). Taxonomy (NCBI): domain Eukaryota; kingdom Metazoa; phylum Arthropoda; class Malacostraca; order Decapoda; family Cambaridae; genus Procambarus; species Procambarus clarkii. The sequence continues at coordinate 1,500,577 of NC_091215.1, read as the reverse complement.
AAGGAATTTGTTGACTTACTGCGGGACACACGGGCCACAGGGATAAGAGCCTCGTTGGACGTAGAATCGCTGTTTACCAACGTACCTGTGGACGAGACAATCGGGATGATAGCCGACAGTGTGTATCGTGATCCAGCCTGTACTCCTCTTGACATACCAGAAAATATTCTGAGGAAACTACTCCAAGCTTGTACTAAAGAGGCACCCTTCTTGAGCCCGGATGGGCACATGTATAAGCAAGTAGATGGGGTCGCCATGGGTTCTCCCCTAGGTGTCCTGTTTGCAAACTTCTACATGGGTACCATCGAGCAAAAAGTCTTAGTCGACATGAACTTGAAACCGGCCATATACTGCAGGTATGTTGATGACATTTTTACACAGGTACCTGATGTCAGACATCTGCAGGAGCTGAAGGAGGCATTTGAGCAGAGTTCCGTGTTGCGTTTCACTTACGAGATGGAAAAGGATGGGAAGCTGCCCTTTCTAGATGTAACACTCATGGAAAAGAGCGGAGGTTTCCACACTGCAGTCTACACTAAGGAAACGAACATAGGAATGTGCCTAAATGCCAACAGCGACTGCCCAGACAGGTACAAGAGGAGTGTTGTTAACGCATATGTCGACCGTGCTCTCAGCCACAGCTCAGAATGGAAGCAAGTCGACGAAGAACTCTGTAGGGTAAGGCAGGTCCTAGTCAACAACGGCTTCTCCAATGGTTTCGTCGAAGACATCATAAGAAGGAAAGTGAAACGCCATGCAACCTCTGAAGAGACAACTAACACAACACCTATACCCCCTATTAGACTATTTTACAGGAACTTCTTTTCCACAGCTCATAAAACGGAGGAAAGGATCCTGAAAGATATTGTTAATAGAAACGTTATCCCTACAGACAAAAATCAGAGGACACAACTGACGATTTATTATAAAACCAGAAAAACGGCAAGCCTACTCATGAGAAACTCTCCAGACAAAAAACAGAACGCTTTAAAAGAGACTAACGTCGTCTATGCCTTCAAATGCCCTCTTGGGGACTGTAAGCTCGAAAAAACCCAATATATAGGCAAGACAACAATATCTCTTTCTAGGCGTTTAACGATGCATAAGCAACAGGGTTCCATTAAGGAACATATAATCTCTTCCCACAACCAAACCATAGCCAGAGAAATCCTAGTAAACAACACAGAAATCATCGATAGATACAGCGATAGCAGGCGGCTTGACGTTTGCGAGGCACTACACATCAAGAAGTCAACACCAGCAATCAACAGCCAATTAATGCACAACTATATTCTACCCACCTCAAGACTCCGCTCCAATATAGAAGCATCAAGAAATATGGACCAATAGGCTTTCTACAAACACTTCTATTCAATACCCATTGTTTCGTGTTCTGTCTTGTGTTGGTGAAATTAATACCTTATTAATACCACCTCTTGTTCTGTCTTGGGTTGATGAAATTAATACTCTATTAATACCACCTCTTGTTCTGTCTTGTTTTGATGAAATTAATACCTATTAATGCCACCTCACCCCATCCACCTCACTCAAATGTAGATATAAAATCGGAGATGCGTAAGTTCTATTCAGTTGTGTATTTGTAAACTAAAGTCTTTGAAAATGTAATAAGTTTTACGAAACACGCTCGTGTCGCGTCAGACTAGAAATAAAAATGAATTTTGGAGAATTGAATTTTGATTTACCTCCAACAGTGAAAAGAAATGTACGAAAGATTGAGAAAATTCGTGTTAGAATTATTAATCTTACTTTTTCGGTCATATTTAATAATATATGTCTACAGGAAAGACTGCTACCAAAATATACTAATATATATATATATATATATATATATATATAATATATATAATATATAATATATTATATATATTATATATATATATATATATATATATATATATATATATATATATGTCGTACCTAGTAGCCAGAACGCACTTCTCAGCCTACTATGCAAGGCCCGATTTGCCTAATAAGCCAAGTTTTCATGAATTAATATATTTTCTCTATTTTTTTCTTATGAAATGATAAAGCTACCCATTTCATTATGTATGAGGTCAATTTTTTTTTATTGGAGTGAGGTGGAAGGGGTGATGTGGCATTAACACAAGACAGAACAACACAGACAGTGTTGATGAAATTAATACCCTATTAATACCACATTTTGTTCTGTCTTGTGTTAATGCCACATCACCCCTTCCACCTCACTCAAATGTAGATATAAAATCGGAGATACGTAAGTTCTATTCAGTTGTGTATTTGTGAACTAAAGTCTTTGAAAATGTAATAAGTTTTACGAAACGCGCCCGTGTCGCGTCAGACTAGAAATAAAAATGAATTTTGGAGAATTGATTTTTGATTTACCTCCAACAGTGAAGCGTAATGTACGAAAGATTGAGAAAATTCGTGTTAGAATTATTAATCTTACTTTTTCGGTCATATATAAAAATATATATATATATATGTATATATATATATATATATATATATATATATATATATATATATATATATACATATATATATAATATATATATATATATATATATATATATATATTATATATATATATATATATATATATATACATATTATATATATATATATATATATTATATAATATATATATATATATATATATATTATATATATATATATATATATATATATATGTCGTACCTAGTAGCCAGAACGCACTTCTCAGCCTACTATGCATGGCCCAATTTGCCTAATAAGCCAAGATTTCATGAATTAATTGTTTTTCGACTAGCTAACCTACCTAACCTAACTTTTTCGGCTACCTAACCTAACCTAACCCATAAAGATAGGTTAAGTTAGGTTAGGTAGGGTTGGTTAGGTTCGGTCATATATTTATGTTAATTTTAACTCCAATAAAAAAAAAATGACCTCATACATAATGAAATGGGTAGCTTTATCATTTCATAAGAAAAAAATAGAGAAAATATATTAATTCAGGAAAATTTGGCTTATTAGGCAAATCGGGCCTTGCATAGTAACCCAAGAAGTGCATTCTGGCTACTAGGTACGACATATATATATATATTTTATATATATATATATATATATATATATATATATATATATATATATATATATATATATATGTATATTGTGACGGTAAAGTGTTGGTGTTTGACTGTTTCAAAAGCTGGGGGCAGGGCCTCGTCACATCACAAAAAAAAAGAGAAAAGTTTGTCCTTTCGTCTGTGGTAAGATAATGGGAAGACACACAAAACACAAGTATATAAACAATGAAATTTTAATTACTCTAGAAAACAAGATATGAATAAAGGCAACCTCATAAAATGCAGGACAAGTCTACAAACAAAATAACATGAATAATCACTGGCAAATGAAAAGTTACACTAAGACAAGTAAGTTACAGTGATAGCAAAATAAAATATGTAATGGGTTCTGGAATACTGGCTTCAAGCTGCCACCTCCCTTAGTACACGAAAGCCAAGGCTTAGTCTACCAGCGAGAGATGTCAACTTCATGGAGCACAAAGATATTCTGACGAGTCTGGCGCGCTGCAGCCCAGACGTCGACTTGTGGTAGTGGTGGCGGAGTGCAGGTGCGACGAGACACCAGCCAATCAGCAACAGGCAGGCAGAGGATGAACAGTTTGCTGGTTACGGCGGGCTGTGGCCAGGTGTTGGGGTGTGCAGGGTATGATTTGCTCACTGGGCAAAACGTTTGGCGATACTGGAGGACGTATCTTCTATATAGTATCTTGTACTTTGACGTAATGATGTAGGGAAGAGCAGGCTCAATCTCTCTTGAAAGAGATTATCGTCACAACTCTCCCCCGAAGCCTGCGGTTCTGGAAGAAGTTACGTCTTCATGTGGTGGAGTAATAGTTGGAGTTACTTCTACTTCATAGACTCTGGAGAGAGCGTCGGCTATGATGTTGTCAGAACCCTTGATATAGCAGATCTCCAGGTTGAAATCTTGCAGATATAAAGCCTATCGTAGAAGACGCTGGTTATGGAATTGGGCTTGATGTAAGAAGCGGAGAGGATTGTGGTCTGAGAAGATGGTGGTAGACCTGGCACCTTGTAGGTATGGAGCAAAGTGCTGGAGATTCAGGACGATGGAGAGTAGCTCCTTTTCAAAAGTGCTGTAGTTCCTCTGGTGGGGTTTCAACTTGTAGCTGTAGTAGCTGACAGGTAGAACCTCCTCGCCTCGTTGCTGCATCAGGACACCACCGATGCCGGTACCACTGGCGTCGACATGAAGGACGAAAGGCTTGGTGATATCTGGCGAGGCGAGAATGGGATTAGAACAGAGGAGGAATTTGAGTTGTTCGAAAGCAACGGTTTGCTGCATGGTCCAATTATACCGTTGCTTGGGACTGGTTAAAGTGATTAATGGTGTGGCGACTGTACTAAAATTTCTCACAAACCTACGGTAGTAGGAGGCAAGACCAAGGAAGCGCAGGAGCTGCTTCCTGGTGGTAGGCTGTGGATAATGCTGGATGGCTTGGGTATGTGTGTCTAACGGAGCTAGGCTGCCACTCCCAATTACATGACCCAGATAACGCACTTTACCTTTGGCGAAGGTGGACTTGCCCAGGTTGATGGTGAGGCCGGCTGTCAGGAGCTTGGCGAACAGTCGTTGCAAAATTTTTTTAAATATGCTTAGGAAAGGTGAGTGTCGATTTGGATCAACATGTAGGTTTTTCCATCCTGACATGTGCCAAACCTCACTGGAGGACAGAAAATGCTATGATCTCAGCTGCCCACACTTTCACGTGAAAGGCACGGAACGCTACATAAAGAGTGGCAAGCAAGATAATGAATTTGGAGGAAACTATAAATTTTTTGTACCAGACCGGCAGAGAATTCAAAAGGAGCAGCATGGAGAGTGTATGGAATTGGATGCCAGATCCACTTGCATTCCAGAATTACAGATACAATTACCCACCGAAAGGGAACTACAACTACGACAGACAACTGCCCTACAACAATCAGTACTAGTCAGAACAAACTCATTATGTCCACGAATAATGGACTTGCCGAAAAAGTCTCCCATTCAAACTATCACTAATAGAGTAACCTCATTCATCTTTGCCAACATACAAGGACTGAAAACAAGAACAAACAACAAAGTACAGTTCATAAATGGCCTCCTCACGGAGTCAAATGCAGTATTTGGAGCTTTCACAGAAACCCATGCAGGGGAATTGTTGGACAGTGAGATCTGGATTCCAGGATATAACCTATACAGGTGCAATAAGAAAATTAGGTCACATGGAGGAGTGGGTCTGTATATTAGGGAAGACCTTGTATGCTCGGAGTTCCTAAACGTTACAAATGAGGTGGTAGAGGTACTGGGAATAAAAATAGAGAAAATAAATTTAGTGATTAGACTAATATACAAACCGCCAGATGCAACGGCTGAGGAATTCACAGAACAGATAAGCAAAATAGAGAATAGCCTTGATAATTTGGAGAACCCGATACCTGATATTATCTTCCTAGGTGACTTCAACTTGCCTAGTCTCAGGTGGAAAATAGCAAACAATAATATTATACCAGGAAATCTATCAGGACCTAACCAACCACAGATTAGAGAACTACTTAGATTCTGTGACAAATTTTCACTCAATCAGCAGATATCGGAGCCAACGAGAAATGAAAATATTCTAGATCTGGTCTTTACGAACAATGAAGACATTATCAGAGACATTACGATATCAGATACCACATATTCAGATCACAAGCTCATTGAAGTGCAAACGACCATCAATACTCAGAATAGACCTAAAACGTTGATAAAGCGAGAGGGGCTATTCAGTAAATTCAATTTTAATAATAAAAGGATAGACTGGGAGATAATAAACAGGGAACTTACAAACATTCCATGGGGAACTGTTCTAAGTAATACAAGTCCTACAGAAGAAATAGAAAAACTGACTTCAGAAGCGTATCAAGTCTGTCTGAAACATGTTCCTTTGAGAAAAGCCAGAAAGAGATCTAACGTAGAAAGAGAACGCAGACGACACTATAAACGCAGGAAAAAAATAACGGAACTGCTTATGCAGACACGAATTTCCCGTCAAAGAAGGAATAATTTAAATAGGGAGATTGAAGAAATCGAGCGGAAATTGAAACACTCATATGAAACTGAAGAAAGGCAGTTAGAACAGAAAGCCATTCAGGAAACAAAGAAAAATCCAAAATATTTCTTCTTATATGCGAAATCAAAAGCAAAAACCACTGCCAGTATTGGACCTATTCGTACAAGTGAAGGTTCATACACGGAGGATGACAAAGAAATTAGTGAAATCCTAAAAAAGCAGTATGAGGACATGTTTAGCACTCCAATAAACAACATGAAGGTGGAAGATCCAGACAATTTCTTTATGCGGGATATTCAAACCCCTGTAAATATAACTGATATAAACACGAGCGCACTAAATTTTGAAAAAGAAATTGAAAACATGCCCATGCACTCGGCCCCCGGTCCAGACTCATGGAATTCAATATTTATAAAGAAATGCAAAGTGCCGGTAGCACAGGCACTCAGAATAGTGTGGAGGAAGAGCTTGGACACGGGGGAGATACCAGATGCACTTAAAGTAGCAGACATAGCCCCTCTACACAAGGGAGGGAGCAAAGCATTGGCAAAAAATTATAGACCAGTTGCACTAACATCGCACATCATAAAAGTATTTGAGAGTGATTAGGAGTCAGGTCACCAATTTCATGGAGACCAATGACCTTAACAACCCAGGCCAACATGGATTTCGAGCGGGAAGATCGTGCCTCTCACAGCTACTTGAGCACTACGACAAAGTCACTGAGGCATTAGAAGAGAAACAGAATGCTGATGTGATATACACGGACTTCGCAAAGGCTTTCGATAAATGTGACCATGGCGTGATAGCACACAAAATGAAGTCAATGGGAATAACCGGTAAAGTAGGACGCTGGATACTCAGTTTTCTGTCAAACAGGACTCAGCGAGTAACTGTCAACCATATAAAATCTAGTCCAAGTGCAGTGAAAAGCTCTGTACCTCAGGGTACAGTCCTTGCCCAGCTGCTTTTCCTTATTCTCATATCAGATATACACAAAAATACAAGTCACAGCTTCGTATCATCCTTTGCAGATGACACAAAAATCAGTATGAAAATTACACCGGCTGAGGACATTGAAAAACTTCAAGCTGATATTAATAAAGTTTTCGACTGGGCATCAGAAAATAACATGATGTTTAACAGTGATAAATTCCAGGTACTCAGGTACGGTAAAAATGAGGACCTTAAACATAATACAGAGTACAAAACACAATCAAATGTACCCATAGTAGGAAAACAGCATGTAAAGGATTTGGGAATAATAATGTCTGACGACCTAACGTTTAAGGAGCATAACCAAGCAAATATTGCGACAGCCAGAAAAATGATAGGATGGATTACGAGAACTTTCAAATCCAGGGATCCCATCACAATGGTTGCACTCTTCAAGTCACTTGTGTTGTCCCGTCTTGAGTACTGCTCAGTACTCACTTCCCCCTTCAGAGCAGGAGAGATTGCTGAAATAGAGGGAATACAGAGAACATATACGGCACGCATAGATGCAATAAAGCACCTAAATTATTGGGATCGTCTCAAAGCCCTCCAAATGTACTCACTAGAAAGAAGACGAGAGAGATATCAAGTAATATACACCTGGAAGATACTGGAGGGCCAAGTACAAAATCTACACAGTAAAATAACAACGTACTGGAGTAAACGATATGGAAGAAAATGTAGAATAGAACCAGTGAAGAGCAGAGGTGCCATAGGCACAATCAGAGAACACTGTATAAACATCAGAGGTCCGCGGTTGTTCAACGTCCTCCCGGCAAGCATAAGAAATATTGCCGGAACAACCGTGGACATTTTCAAGAGGAAACTAGATTTATTCCTCCAAGGAGTGCCGGACCAACCGGGCTGTGGTGGGTATGTGGGCCTGCGGGCCGCTCCAAGCAAAAGCCTGGTGGACCAAACTCTCACAAGTCAAGCCTGGCCTCGGGCCGGGCTTGGGGAGTAGAAGAACTCCCAGAACCCCATCAACCAGGTATCAACCAGCTGGAGCAGATGTTCGCTCCAGGTGTTGGAAGCTACGACGATATCATCCAAATAGGCGTACGTGTTATCCAAGCCCTGGATGACGCGGTTGACAGCTCTCTGAAAGGTGGCCGGGGCATTACATAGTCCGAAAGGAAGGCGTTCATATCTGAAAAGTCCAAAGGGAGTGATAAAGGCAGATATTTCTTCGGCTCGCTCAGTTAGACACACTTGGTAATACCCCTTAAGCAAGTCCACTTGGGACAAGTACTGGGCATTACCAATGGCGTCAAGAATGTCATCTATCCTTGGCAAGGGGTATGCATCCTTGACAGTCACATTATTTAATTTACGGTAATCCGTACACAGTCTCACCTTACCTTGGGGTTTTGGCACCAAGATACAGGGTGAGGCCCAGGGGGACTCACAAGGTGTAGCCAGTCCATGATCCAAGAGGTACTGCACCTCAGCACGCATGACTTCCTTCTTGCTAGGGCTGATTCGGTAGAAGGGTTGACGAATCAGCCGGGTGTCAGGGAGCAGTTGGATGTCGTGCTGGGTAACATTACACTCTTGGGGGTCATCTCGGAACAACTCTTGATGTTCTTTGAAGATCTTGACGAGAGGTGCACTATGATTGTCCTGAAAATAATTGGGAAGATCAGTTAGGATTTCCGAATTAGAAAGCGCTGACTCCTTGTCAGTGCTTTCGGGAGGAGAAGCAGGGAAGGTCTCACTGTGGATGTATGGCTCTTTAAAGGAAGAGTAATTAATCATGACAGTACGAGGAGTACCGTTATATAGCTTCAGGAGGTTGACGTGGCACAACTGGGTCTTCCGCCGCCTATCTGGAGTCTCTAGAACGTAGTTGTGGTTGTTTCTGCACTCCTTGATCGGTAGGGTCCTGAAAACCTGTTTTGTAAAGGAGAACCTGGGATAGGGAAATAAGCAAGTACGAAGTCTCCCGGTTTAAATTTCCTTACTTTGCTGGTCTGGTCGTAATGAGTCTTCATCCTCTCCTGTGCTTTCAATAGATTATCTTGGACAAAACTGTGGACCCTCTCTAGAATGTGTTGTAGGTTTTGAAGAAACTGGGGCACATTCTGATGCTCACTGAAGGTGGCATCACGTAGAGAGTCTTTGAAAGCCTTGAGAGGAGTACGGCACTTACGGCCGTAGAGCATCTCATAAGGAGATACTCCTAGGGACTCATTGGGAAGACTTCTAAAGATACACATTATTAGGTCGATTTGCTTATCCCAATCCTTAGAGGTTTCATTACAAAACTTCTTCAGGAGTGCTTTAATAGTCTGACGACTACGCTCAAGAGAACCCTGTGAAGCAGGATGATAGGGGCTGGACAATACCTGTGTGATGTTGAACTCTTCCAGTGTCCTCTTGAAGAGATCACTGGTGATGTTGGTGCCACAGTCGCTCTGAACCTCCCTTGGAAATCCATACTGGGTGAAGATCTTCAATAAGTGTTTCACAACCGTAGCAGCCGTAATGTTCTTTACTGGAACTGCTATGGGGAATCTGGTGGTAAGACACAGGATGGTTAAGATATAGGCGTTACCTGAACTGGTCCGAGGTAAAGGACCAACACAGTCTATAATAAGTCTGTTGAAAGGTTCCGCAGGCACCTGTATGGGAGTCAGTGGTGCTCTGGGAATAGAGATGTTCGGTTTGCCTGCCATCTGACATGTATGACACTGTTTGACGCTATTTACCATACCTGGCCAGTTGTAGTCTTGACGGATTCCATGGTAGGTCTTGTTAAATCCGTAGTGGGAGAGTGCTCCGTGGGCCAGGTGTAGAATAGTGAGCCGCAGGCTGGCAGGAATCACTAGTTGTTCGACGTTGGCCCAATCGTCCTCCTCCTTCAGTTTACTGGGTCTATATCTGCGGTAGAGCAACTCGTTCTCTAGGAAGAACCCAGGAATACTGTCAGGTTGAGTCTCAGCCTGGAAAAATAATGGTGTCAAGGTAAGATCTTCCCTCTGTAACTTACGGAACTCCAACTTGGTCAGATTCGGGGGTAGTTTCTGAGGGTCTTGAGGGACAGCGGTAGCAGTAGAGTCAGCTGGCTGTGGTCGTGCAGCTTGTGCACGGGTGGTCACTAAAACCGGAGGAGAAACTCATCACTCTCTTGAACCTTTGCTGGAACATACTCAAAGATGGGATTATCCTTTGCAGAGGTACACACCTGGGGTTTGTCCATGACGATCAGGTTGGTCGTTAGTTTCAGAGTCTATCTTACCTTGCTCTAAGAGATGATCCAGTAACAGGTTATACAGTTCATTTTTGTTGGCTCCATGGGGAACATCTAGTTGATACTCATGTGCAAGAGTTTGTAATTCAGTCCTCTTGGCACGACTTAAGGTCCCTATTTCACCTGCTGGATCTGCACGGAAAGCTTGGAGACGAAACATGGTGAAATTAGCAAATAAATGCACAACGAATATACTGTTGTGATATGGTGAATGTCAGAAACAGGACAACGTGGCAACTGGTACCTATCCTGTGGAATCTTTAACAATTAATGTTAATTTCAAGATGATAAATGATTAATAAATCAAGGTCGTAGGAAATCTTGTACCCAGTACTCATGTAAGAGGATAAGGGCAAGAAAATCCTACTAAACAAGCGAAACTGAGTTTCTAAAACAAATGAAACAGTTAATTGTCTCAAAAGTAAAATTGGTAGTCCAAGAATGTAGGCATACCTTGCCGAGTCTATAGGACATAAGCAAGTTTTTCCCACTGAAATTAATATGATACTTACAGAATTAGCGAACTTTTGTGCTCTGAAAAAGAAGGCTAATTCCCTACCAATGTAAATATCATCATCTCTGACCGACGTGTAGGAGTGCGAGGTGTCAACTGGTGACGAGAACTGCTGCTGAGGTCCCAATTCAGCAACTAAAGTTCGTGCGAGAGGAACTATGGCCCTCTTTATCCTCTTACTGTCAGATTGCAGAAGATTAGGTGCACTTGACCCGGGGACAGACCACAGTACCAGGGTACCAATATGATGATCTGCCGAAAATATGAGAAATATCCTAGGGACAAAAGATGGTAAACACGAGTAATAACACGGAGGGAGAGATGACCAATTAAGAGAATGACTGAGGCCTACAGTCACCACGTAATCCAAAGTTGTCTCACCTTCACCATATGCTACTCTCGGAATGCACAATACACACAGCACCATATGAAAATAAAATTGAATATTAAAAATAGTAAAAAGCTACGTTACCAAAGCCAAATACGCTTACCACAAATTTACTACTTGGCACCAGTACCTGAGTGAAGCTCCGTGGACAGGCCCCCACGTAATGTGACGGTAAAGCGTTGGTGTTCGGCTGTTTCAAAAGCTGGGGGCAGGGCCTCGTCACATCACAAAAAAAAGAGAAAAGTTTGTCCTTTCGTCTGTGGTAAGGTAATGGGAAGACACACAAAACACAAGTATATGAACAATGAAATTTTAATTACTCTAGAAAACAAGACATGAATAAAGGCAATCTCATAAAATGCAGGACAAGTCAACAAACAAAATAACATGAATAATCACTGGCAAATGAAATGTTACGCTAAGACAAGTAAGTTACAATGATAGCAAAATAAAATATGTAATGGGTGCTGGAATACTGGCTTCAAGCTGCCACCTCCCTTAGTACACGAAAGCCAAGGCTTAGTCTACCAGCGAGAGATGTCAACTTCATGGAGCACATAGATATTCTGACGAGTCTGGCGCACTGCAGCCCAGACGTCGACTTGTGGTGGTGGCGGAGTGCAGGTGCGACGAGACACCAGCCAATCAGCAACAGGCAGGCAGAGGATGAGCAGTTTGTTGGTTACAGCGGGCTGTGGCAGGGTACGATTTGCTTTCTGGGCCAAACGCTTGGCGATACTGGTGGACGTATCTTCTATATAGTATCTTGTACTTTGACGTAATGATGTAGGGAAGAGCAGGCTCAATCTCTCTTGAAAGAGATTGAGCCAATATATTAATATATAAATATATATTGGTGTATACTGGCAGCAGGTTTTCTTTCAAACATGTTTCATTGAATATGACCGCATATTCTGTATTTATTATTTTCTGGTTTAGGGCTTCTATCCCTCTAACTATTTTCTTAGCATCAGGGCTTAATTGAAATTGGAGTTCTCCAAAACTCATTTTCGTACTTTAAAGGTGAAGAAAAGAAGTGATTTACTATAGAGTGTATTACACTTATTTGTATAATTTGCACGACGTTTCGAACCTCCATGGTTCATTCTCAAGTGAACAGATCTTACAATACTAGTTGATTTTATACCCGCATTAGGTCAGGTGATAATACAATGAAGGTGAAAACATGGGGGGATACATAAGGGATAAACATAGGGGCTGCAGAAGGCTTATTGGCCCATACGAGGCATCTCCTATCCAAACACAAAGATTAATCCAGTGTAATTGGCCTGTTATGTTGGACATTGTCTTCTGTGTTGGCATCGATATGTTCTTGTCTTGTCCTTACTCTCATGGTGTAATACACTCCATAGTAAATCACTTCTTTTCTTCACCTTAAAAGTACGAAAATGAGTTTTGGAGAACTCCTATTTCAATTAAGCCCTGATGCTAAGAAAATAGTTAGAGGGATAGAAGCCCTAAACCAGAAAATAATAAATACAGAATATGCGGTCATATTCAATGAAACATAAATATATATATATATATATATATATATATATATATATAATATATAATTTTATAAATATGTTTACCGAAAAAGTAAGATTAATAATTCTAACACGAATTTTCTCAATCTTTCGTACATTATGCTTCACTGTTGGAGGTAAATCAAAAATCACTTCTCCAAAATTCATTTTTATTTCTAGTCTGACGCGACACGGGCGCGTTTCGTAAACTTATTACATTTTCAAAGACTTCACAAATACACAACTGATTAGAACTTGCGTTTCCCTGATTTTATATCTACATTTGAGTGAGGTGGGAAGGGTGATGTGGCATTACATTTGAGTAAGGTGGGAAGGATGATGTGGCATTAGAGGATATTAATAGGGTATTAAAAGTATCAACACAAGACAGAACACGAAACAATGGATATTGAATAGAAGTGTTTGTAGAAAGCCTATTGGTCCATATTTCTTGATGCTTCTATATTGGAGCGGAGTCTTGAGTGGGTAGAATATAGTTGTGCAATAATTGGCTGTTGATTGCTGGTGTTGACTTCTTGATGTGTAGTGCCTCGCAAACGTCGAGCCGCCTGCTATCGCTGTATCTATCGATGATTTCTGTGTTGTTTACTAGGATTTCTCTGGCGATGGTTTGGTTATGGGAAGAGATTATATGTTCCTTAATGGAGCCCTGTTGTTTATGCATCGTTAAACGCCTAGAAAGAGATGTTGTTGTCTTGCCTATATACTGGGTTTTTTGGAGCTTACAGTCCCCAAGTGGGCATTTGAAGGCATAGACGACGTTAGTCTCTTTTAAAGCGTTCTGTTTCGTGTCTGGAGAGTTTCTCATGAGTAGGCTGGCCGTTTTTCTGGTTTTATAGTAAATCGTCAGTTGTATCCTCTGATTTTTGTCTGTAGGGATAACGTTTCTATTAACAATATCTTTCAGGACCCTTTCCTCTGTTTTATGAGCTGTGGAAAAGAAGTTCCTGTAAAATAGTCTAATAGGGGGTATAGGTGTTGTGTTAGTTGTCTCTTCGGAGGTTGCATGGCTTTTCACTTTCCTTCTTATGATGTCTTCGATGAAACCATTGGAGAAGCCGTTATTGACTAGAACCTGCCTTACCCTACAGAGTTCTTCGTCGACTTGCTTCCATTCTGAGCTGTGGCTGAGAGCACGGTCGGACGTATGCGTTAACAACTCTCCTCTTGTACCTGTCAGGGCACTTGTACCCTGTACACTTGTACTTGTACCTTGTACCTCTCAAGACACGAAACAGAACGCTTTAAAAGAGACTAACGTCGTCTATGCCTTCAAATGCCCACTTGGGGACTGTAAGCTCAAAAAACCCAGTCTATAGGCAAGACAACAACATCTCTTTCTAGGCGTTTAACGATGCATAAACAACAGGGCTCCATTAAGGAACATATAATCTCTTCCCATAACCAAACCATCGCCAGAGAAATCCTAGTAAACAACACAGAAATCATCGATAGATACAGCGATAGCAGGCGGCTCGACGTTTGCGAGGCACTACACATCAAGAAGTCAACACCAGCAATCAACAGCCAATTATTGCACAACTATATTCTACCCACCTCAAGACTCCGCTCAATATAGAAGCATCAAGAAATATGGACCAATAGGCTTTCTACAAACACTTCTATTCAATATCCATTGTTTCGTGTTCTGTCTTGTGTTGATACTTTTAATACCCTATTAATATCCTCTAATGCCACATCATCCTTCCCACCTTACTCAAATGTAATGCCACATCACCCTTCCCACCTCACTCAAATGTAGATATAAAATCAGGGAAACGCAAGTTCTAATCAGTTGTGTATTTGTGAAGTCTTTGAAAATGTAATAAGTTTTACGAAACGCGCCCGTGTCGCGTCAGACTAGAAATAAAAATGAATTTTGGAGAAGTGATTTTTGATTTACCTCCAACAGTGAAGCATAATGTACGAAAGATTGAGAAAATTTCGTGTTAGAATTATTAATCTTACTTTTTCGGTCATATTTAATAAAATATGTCTACAGGAAAGACTGCTACCCAAAATATACTAATATATATATATATATATATATATATATATATATATATATGTCGTACCTAATAGCCAGAACGCACTTCTCAGCCTACTATTCAAGGCCCGATTTGCCTAATAAGCCAAGTTTTCATGAATTAATGTTTTTTTCGTCTACCTAACCAACCTA
Source organism: Procambarus clarkii (assembly GCF_040958095.1). NCBI lineage: Eukaryota > Metazoa > Arthropoda > Malacostraca > Decapoda > Cambaridae > Procambarus > Procambarus clarkii. The sequence goes on along the minus strand of NC_091215.1, from coordinate 1,485,576 downwards.
ACCTAACTAAACCTAGCTTTTTTGGCTACCTAACCTAACCTTACCTATAAATATAGGTTAGGTTAGGTTAGGTAGGGTTGGTTAGGTTCGGTCATATATCTACGTTACTTTAACTCCAATAAAAAAAATTGACCTCATACATAGAGAAAAGGGTTGCTTTATCATGTCATAAGAAAAAAATTATAGTAAATATATTAATTCAGGAAAACTTGGCCTTATTAGGCAAATCGGGCCTTGAATAGTAGGCTGAGAAGTGAGTTCTGGCTACTAGGTACGACATTATATATATATATATTATATATATATATATATATATATATATATATATATATACGACATAATATATATATATATATATATATATATATATATATATATATATATATATATATATCTATATATATATATATATATATATATATATATATATATATATGTCGTACCTAGAAGCCAGAACGCACTTCTCGGCCTACTATGCAAGGCCCGATTTGCCTAATAAGCCAAGTTTTCCTGAATTAGTATATTTTCTCTAGTTTTTTTTTCTTATGAAACGATTAAAGCTACCCATTTCATTACGTATGAGGTCAATTTTTTTTATTGGAGTTAAAATTAACGTAGATATATGGCCGAACCTAACCAACCCTACCTAACCTAACCTATCTTTATAGGTTAGGTTAGGTTAGGTAGCCAAAAATGTTAGGTTAGGTTAGGTAGGTTAGGTAGTCGAAGAGCAATTAATTCATGAAAACTTGGCTTATTAGGCAAATCGGGCCTTGCATAGTAGGCTAAGAAGTGCGTTCTGGCTTCTAGGTAGGACATATATATATATATATGTCGTACCTAATAGCCAGAACGCACTTCTATGCCCTACTATTCAAGACCCGATTTGCCTAATAAGCCAAGTTTTCATGAATTAGTATATTTTCTCTAATTTTTTTTCTTATGAAATTATAAAACTACCATTTCATTACGTATGACGTCAATTTTTTTTTATTGGAGTTAAAATTAATGTAGATATATGACCGAACCTGACCCAACCCTACCTAACCTAACCTAACCTATCTTTATCGGTTAGGTCTAGGTTAGGTAGCCGAAAATGTTAGGTAGGTTAGGTAGTCGAAAAACAATTAATTCATGAAAACTTGGCTTATTAGGCAAATCGGGCCTTGAATAGTAGGCATAGAAGTGCGTTCTGGCTACTAGGTACGACATATATATATATATATATATATATATATATTTATATATATATATATATATATATTTATATATATATATATATATATATATATATATATATATATATATATATACATATATATACATATATAATATATATATATATATATATATATATATATATATATAATATATATATATATATATATATATATATATATATATATATATATATATTTATATATATATATATATATATATATATATATATATATATATATATATATATATATATATATATATATATATATACATTTGAGTGAGGTGGGAAGGGTGATGTGGCATTACATTTGAGTGAGGTGGGAAGGATGATGTGGCATCTAGAGGATATTAATAGGGTATTAAAAGTATCAACACAAGACAGAACACGAAACAATGGATATTGAATAGAAGTGTTTGTAGAAAGCCTATTGGTCCATATTTCTTGATGCTCTTTAGATTTAAATGATCTTTAGATTAAAATGATTTAAAATGAATTAAAATTAAAATTTTAAATCTTTAGATTTAAAAAAAATAAAATGATTTAAAATGAAAACTAATATCGCAACATAAATACTCTGTAAGACATGGCCAATTGTCTAATGCTTTGTTTGTGCATTTGTCAGAAAAAGCTCACCAAATTGATTGGGAGAGTGCTTCTTCAATAACAAATTGTAAAAGCACCTATAACAGAAACATAATGGAATCTGCTTTGATACAGATCACCAAAGAAAGTAATGTGAATATTAGCAGTGGTCTATATAACTTAGATCCATTTCTAATAGATCAGCTAAAGGGCGATTTAAGTAGAATCATTGAAAAACATTTGTCTCACTAATTTATTGTATATATTTACTTCTTATAATTACCTATATATTATGCTTGTATGTCTGCTGTATCAGATGGGCCATTGGGCTACATCGGATGTGCCAATTGGGTGCATCTGATGGGCCAATGGGCCGTCGGCGTTGTCCAAGTATTGTACCTCACCTTACTTCACCACTCCTTCCTGCCTATTTATACCCATCACTCGATCTGTAAAATGGTTGTGGGAAGAGACACAACCAAACCATCGCCAGAGAAATCCTAGTAAACAACACAGAAATCATCGATAGATACAGCGATAGCAGGCGGCTTGACGTTTGCGAGGCACTACACATCAAGAAGTCACCACCAGCAATCAACAGCCAATTATTGCACAACTATATTCTACCAACCTCAAGACTCCGCTCCAATATAGAAGCATCAAGAAATATGGACCAATAGGCTTTCTACAAACACTTCTATTCAATATCCATTGTTTCGTGTTCTGTCTTGTGTTGATGAAATTAATACCCTATTAATACTCTTGTTCTGTCTTGTGTTGATACTTTTAATACCCTATTAATATCCCCTCTTGTTCTGTCTTGTGTTAATGCCACATCACCCCTCCCACCTCACTCAAATGTAGATATAAAATCGGAGATACGTAAGTTCTAATCAGTTGTGTATTTGTGAACTAAAGTCTTTGAAAATGTAATAAGTTTTACGAAACGCGCCCGTGTCGCGTCAGACTAGAAATAAAAATGAATTTTGGAGAATTGATTTTTGATTTACCTCCAACAGTGAAGCGTAATGTACGAAAGATTGAGAAAATTCGTGTTAGAATTATTAATCTTACTTTTTTCGGTCATATTTAATAATATATGTCTACAGAAAAGACTGCTACCAAAATATACTAATATATATATATATATATATATATATATATATATATATATATATATATATATATATATATATATATATATATATATATATATATATATATATATATATATATATATATATATATATATATATATATATATATATATATATATACGTGTAAGTTGAATTCAATATCAATAAGAGCTGCCTCGAATGGGCCTTAGGCCTTCACGAGTAAAATGTATTCAATAAATAAAAGTGGGACAAAAACAACACCTTGTTATTCTAGTTGCAGGTTAGCCCAGTCATACAGTAACTGGTGTTGTGTAGAAAATATATACATATAAACTGTAAAAACACTCCTGCTTTGTTCTCAATATATTATGGTCAGCTAATAATTGTGGAATTGAAGAATTATGTAATGATGTTTTAATTACATAGTTACCGCATGTTTACTTCAGTCTCAAGACGTTTTGCTCAGTTAACAACTGGTGGGATACATAATATTTTTATTAGTAATATTGTTTAACTAACATTGTCAACTCCTTGTTTTCTTTGTCTCAAGCTTGTGTGATCATATAACAACGTGTTTGAAGAAGGATATCTTCTATGATCATCTTGTTTATCTGACAATGATAACACAATGTTGCTCTCTTCTCAAGTCATTATTGTTAGATAACAACTAGTGAAGCATGATATCATAAATTATAATATTATTTATCAGGAGTAACATCGTGTTCCTCGTGCTTTAAGCTTGCATATTATGATAACTAATCGTGGTGTTAAGAATGTCTGTGAAGGTCATTGTTAACT